>NC_092088.1:98687000-98749500 GCF_045679555.1 Salvelinus alpinus
TGATGTCAACGTTGTGAACAGAGTGCCCCATGGCGTTGTGTTGGCGAGCGGTTTGCTGAAGTCAACGTTGTGAACAGAGTGCCCCATGGCGTTGTGTTGGCGAGCAGTTTGCTGATGTCAACGTTGTGAACAGAGTGCCCCATGGCGTTGTGTTGGCGAGCAGTTTGCTGATGTCAACGTTGTGAACAGAGTGCCCCATGGCGTTGTGTTGGCGAGCAGTTTGCTGATGTCAACGTTGTGAACAGAGTGCCCCATGGCGTTGTGTTGGCGAGCAGTTTGCTGATGTCAACGTTGTGAACAGAGTGCCCCATGGCGTTGTGTTGGCGAGCAGTTTGCTGATGTCAACGTTGTGAACAGAGTGCCCCATGGCGTTGTGTTGGCGAGCAGTTTGCTGATGTCAACGTTGTGAACAGAGTGCCCCATGGCGTTGTGTTGGCGAGCAGTTTGCTGATGTCAACGTTGTGAACAGAGTGCCCCATGGCGTTGTGTGGGCGAGCAGTTTACTGATGTCAACGTTGTGAACAGAGTGCCCCATGGCGTTGTGTTGGCGAGCAGTTTACTGATGTCAACGTTGTGAACAGAGTGCCCCATGGCGTTGTGTTGGCGAGCAGTTTGCTGATGTCAACATTGTGAACAGAGTGCCCCATGGCGTTGTGTTGGCGAGCAGTTTGCTGATGTCAACGTTGTGAACAGAGTGCCCCATGGCGTTGTGTTGGCGAGCAGTTTGCTGATGTCAACGTTGTGAACAGAGTGCCCCATGGCGTTGTGTTGGCGAGCAGTTTGCTGATGTCAACGTTGTGAACAGAGTGCCCCATGGCGTTGTGTTGGCGAGCAGTTTGCTGATGTCAACGTTGTGAACAGAGTGCCCCATGGCGTTGTGTTGGCGAGCAGTTTGCTGATGTCAACCTTGTGAACAGAGTGCCCCATGGCGTTGTGTTGGCGAGCAGTTTGCTGATGTCAACGTTGTGAACAGAGTGCCCCATGGCGTTGTGTGGGCGAGCGGTTTACTGATGTCAACGTTGTGAACAGAGTGCCCCATGGCGTTGTGTTGGCGAGCAGTTTACTGATGTCAACGTTGTGAACAGAGTGCCCCATGGCGTTGTGTTGGCGAGCAGTTTGCTGATGTCAACGTTGTGAACAGAGTGCCCCATGGCGTTGTGTTGGCGAGCGGTTTGCTGATGTCAACGTTGTGAACAGAGTGCCCCATGGCGTTGTGTTGGCAAGCGGTTTGCTGATGTCAACGTTGTGAACAGAGTGCCCCATGGCGTTGTGTTGGCGAGCAGTTTGCTGATGTCAACGTTGTGAACAGAGTGCCCCATGGCGTTGTGTTGGCGAGCAGTTTGCTGATGTCAACGTTGTGAACAGAGTGACCCATGGCGTTGTGTTGGCGAGCGGTTTGCTGATGTCAACGTTGTGAACAGAGTGACCCATGGCGTTGTGTTGGCGAGCAGTTTGCTGACGTCAACGTTGTGAACAGAGTGCCCCATGGTGGGGTTATGGTATGGGCAGGCATAAACTTCAGTCAACAAACATCATTGCATGAACCCAGAGTGGCGTACGATGCCCCTTGGTCTGCGTGGGAGGGGTGGAACCAGCCATGACTAAGCATTTTGATCTCTTATATAAGATCTCTGGCTTACATTATCAGGTTAGGTTACATTATCAGGTTAGGTTACATTATCAGGTCAGGTTACATTATCAGGTTAGGTTACATTATCAGGTCAGGTTACATTATCAGGTTAGGCTACATTATCAGGTTAGGTTACATTATCAGGTTAGGTTACATTATCAGGTTAGGTTACATTATCAGGTTAGGTTACATTATCAGGTTAGGCTACATTATCAGGTTAGGTTACATTATCAGGTTAGGTACATTATCAGGTTAGGTTACATTATCAGGTTAGGTTACATTATCAGGTTAGGTTACATTATCAGGTTAGGTTGCTCGGCTCTACAGTCAAGAGTGTTGGGTTGACTGTTATTGATCATTGTTGCAATAATTAATCGATATTAAATAAAAGTAATTTCCTGATTGGTGATGGATCTTGTCTCTCCTCATTATTGATTAGAATTTCCACGACAAATTGTTTTTATTTAACCAGGCAAGTCAGTTAAGAACACATTCTTATTTACAATGACCGCCTAGGAACAGTGCCTTGTTCAGGGGCAGAATGACCAATTTTTACCTTGTCAGCTCGGGGATTCGATCTACAACCTTTCGGTTACTGGCCCAGTGCTCTAACCTCTAGGCTACCTGCCGCCCCATGATGCAAGGAACTATACACAATTTCTGGAAGCTGAACATTTCCCAGTTCTTCCATGGCCTGCATGCTCACAGACGTGTCACCCGTTGAGCATGTTCGGGTTGCTTTGGATTGACGTGTACGACAGCGTGTTCCAGTTCCCGCCAATATCCAGCAACTTCTCACAGCCAATGAAGAGGAGTGGAACAACATTCCACAGGCCACAATCAACATCCTGATCAACTCTATGTGAAAGAGATGTGTCACGCTGCATGAGGCAAATGGTGGTCACACCAGATACTGACTGGTTTTCTAATCCACACCCCTACCTTTTTTTTAAGGTATCTGTGACCAACAGATGCATATCTGTATTCCAAATCATGTGAAATCCATAGATTAGGACCTAATGAATTCATTTCAATTGACTGATCTCCTTTATATAAACTGTAACCCAGTAAAATATTTGAAATTGTTGCACGTAGCGTTTATATATATTTAGATCAGTATACATGAGAGAGAGAGAGAGAGAGAGAGAGAGAGAGAGAGAGAGAGAGAGAGAGAGAGAGAGAGAGAGAGAGAGAGAGAGAGAGAGAGAGAGAGAGAGAGGAACTACATGATCTAAACCAGGCTGTGTCGATGTGAGTGTGAGTCAACAAGGTTCCTCTCCTCTGGTTCCCCACAGATCTCATTGTGTGTGATGTGCCTCCTCTGCAGTAGTTGTCACAGCGACCAGACAGCCGGCCACGTGCTGCCAGGCCTGTCCAATTCTGCACCGTCCAACGTTGAGTTATTAGCTATTTACAACCACAAAAGCTGAAATGAAGAATGTCCTGTTAGTCCTCCAGCCGATCCTACTGGTACAGCAGTCATTTACCCCAAGGGGAAAGTGGGCTGTCGACAATTTAAACGCTGTGATTTGAGAAAAGGACTATAGAGGTACTAGATACTGTAGGTAACAGAGGTACTAGATACTGTAGGTAACAGAGGTACTAGATACTGTAGGTAACAGAGGTACTAGATACTGTAGGTAACAGAGGTACTAGATACTGTAGGTAACAGAGGTACTAGATACTGTAGGTAACAGAGGTACTAGATACTGTAGGTAACAGAGGTACTGGATACTGTAGGTAACAGAGGTACTAGATACTGTAGGTAACAGAGGTACTAGATACTGTAGGTAACAGAGGTACTAGATACTGTAGGTAACAGAGATACTAGATACTGTAGGTAACAGAGGTACTAGATACTGTAGGTAACAGAGGTACTAGATACTGTAGGTAACAGAGGTACTAGATACTGTAGGTAACAGAGATACTAGATACTGTAGGTAACAGAGGTACTAGATACTGTAGGTAACAGAGATACTAGATACTGTAGGTAACAGAGGTACTAGATACTGTAGGTAACAGAGATACTAGATACTGTAGGTAACAGAGGTACTAGATATGGAAGGTAACAGAGGTACTAGATACTGTAGGTAACAGGGGTACTAGATACTGTAGGTAACAGAGGTACTAGATACTGTAGGTAACAGAGGTACTAGATACTGTAGGTAACAGAGGTACTAGATACTGTAGGTAACAGAGGTACTAGATACTGTAGGTAACAGAGGTACTAGATACTGTAGGTAACAGAGGTACTAGATACTGTAGGTAACAGAGGTACTAGATACTGTAGGTAACAGAGGTACTGGATACTGTAGGTAACAGAGGTACTAGATACTGTAGGTAACAGAGGTACTAGATACTGTAGGTAACAGAGGTACTAGATACTGTAGGTAACAGAGATACTAGA
Source organism: Salvelinus alpinus (assembly GCF_045679555.1). Classification (NCBI taxonomy): domain Eukaryota; kingdom Metazoa; phylum Chordata; class Actinopteri; order Salmoniformes; family Salmonidae; genus Salvelinus; species Salvelinus alpinus. The sequence continues at coordinate 98,691,038 of NC_092088.1, forward strand.
TACTGTAGGTAACAGAGGTACTAGATACTGTAGGTAACAGAGGTACTAGATACTGTAGGTAACAGAGGTACTAGATACTGTAGGTAACAGAGATACTAGATACTGTAGGTAACAGAGGTACTAGATACTGTAGGTAACAGAGATACTAGATACTGTAGGTAACAGAGGTACTAGATACTGTAGGTAACAGAGATACTAGATACTGTAGGTAACAGAGGTACTAGATATGGAAGGTAACAGAGGTACTAGATACTGTAGGTAACAGAGGTACTAGATACTGTAGGTAACAGAGGTACTAGATACTGTAGGTAACAGAGGTACTAGATACTGTAGGTAACAGAGGTACTAGATACTGTAGGTAACAGAGGTACTAGATACTGTAGGTAACAGAGGTACTAGATACTGTAGGTAACAGAGGTACTAGATACTGTAGGTAACAGAGGTACTAGATACTGTAGGTAACAGAGGTACTAGATACTGTAGGTAACAGAGGTACTAGATACTGTAGGTAACAGAGGTACTAGATACTGTAGGTAACAGAGATACTAGATACTGTAGGTAACAGAGGTACTAGATACTGTAGGTAACAGAGGAACTAGATACTGTAGGTAACAGAGGTACTAGATACTGTAGGTAACAGAGGTACTAGATACTGTAGGTAACAGAGGTACTAGATACTGTAGGTAACAGAGGTACTAGATATGGAAGGTAACAGAGGTACTAGATACTGTAGGTAACAGAGGTACTAGATATGGAAGGTAACAGAGGTACTAGATACTGTAGGTAACAGAGGTACTAGATACTGTAGGTAACAGAGGTACTAGATATGGAAGGTAACAGAGGTACTAGATACTGTAGGTAACAGAGGTACTAGATACTGTAGGTAACAGAGGTACTAGATACTGTAGGTAACAGAGGTAATAGATACTGTAGGTAACAGAGGTAATAGATACTGTAGGTAACAGAGATACTAGATATGGAAGGTAACAAGGAAGGTATCTAGTATCTACCTCTGTTACCTAAGAGGAAGAGGTGCTGTATAGGTTAGTGTCTGTAGGTAACAGAGATACTAGAAGTAAATGTATAGATACAGGTTATAGACTGAGTCTAGATAAGGAGTCCAAACACGCTCTGTCAGCACTAGGTATAGATAAGGAGTCCAGACTCTCTCTGTCAGTACTAGGTATAGATAAGGAGTCCAGACTCTCTCTCTGTCAGCACTAGGTATAGATAAGGAGTCCAGACTCTCTCTCTGTCAGCACTAGGTATAGATAAGGAGTCCAGACTCTCTCTCTCTGTCAGCACTAGGTATAGTTAAGGAGTTCAGACTCTCTTTCTCAGTCAGCGCCAGACAGTAGAATTGTCTGACTGGTCGCTGTGACAACTACTGCAGAGGAGGCACTCCTCACACAATGAGAGCTGTGGGGAAACAGAGGAGAGGAACCTTGTTGAGGCACACTCACATTGACACAGCCTGGTTTAGATCATGTAGTTCCCCTCTCTCTCTCTCTGGTTCTCTCTATCTCTCTCTCTGGTTCTCTCTCTCTCTCTCTCTCTCTCTCTCTCTCTCTCTCTCTGGTTCTCTCTCTCTCTCTCTCTCCCTCTGTCTCTCTCTCTCTGGTTCTCTCTCTCTCTTTCTCTCTCTCTTTCTCTCTCTCTCTCAATCTCTCTCTCGTTCTCTCTCATTCTCTCTCGCTCTCGCACACTCTCTCTCGATCTCTCTCCCCATCTCTCTCTCTCTCTCTCTTTCGATTTCTCTCTCTCGTTCTCTCTCATTCTCTCTCGCTCTCGCACACTCTCTCTCGATCTCTCTCCCCATCTCTCTCTCTCTCTTCTCTCTCTCTCTCTCTCTCTCTCTCTCTCTCTCTCTCTCTCTCTCTCTCTCTCTCTCTCTCTCTCTCTCTCTCTCTCTCTCTATTGCATTCCAGATCCACAGCTTTAGAAGTGGGTCAGAGAAGAGGAGAGTCAGAGTGTGAAATCAGGAGAAGAAGGTGTCTGCTCAGTCAGCAAGTAGCGATAATCTAATTAAGAATAAGATAACCCACATATGTGTCCCTTACTGTCCAGCTTGCATTGCAATGTTATCCCAGATAAATACAATCGTTAGTATGGAACTTCACATTGTTCTACCATTATAGGAAAGGCTACAACATTCAACATGGCAACCAACTTGTCTTGAACACATTACCTCAGACACAAGTCCCTCCCTCAGTAGTACAAGCTGCTGTATCCTAAACACGATGTTTCAGAATTCACTAGTAGGCCCTAAACATAGCATATGCACTGTAGTACTGAGGTAGTGAAGTTTTTTTCCCTTTTGGTTCTTTGTAAACGTAAGGCCCTTGTGGTTCCATGTAAAGAGCAGTTGAATAGGAGGGTCTGTACTTCAAACGTTCAGCAGGAGAGAGGGCAGCCATTGTAGTCACCAGATTGCTCTCCTGCTGGAGCCTTTCTTTGAAATCCAATATTGCCTTTTTTGGAAACCATTTTATATTCCATTTTCTTTGCTTCAGATCTACACATATATATACATATAATTTGTATTTTAATTATATCTATACTTTTATCTTAATAATACCTAGAACATTTATGAACACATTGTACTGGTGAGGTCTATTCTCAACAAGTTGATGGCTGTGGTAAACAGAGAGCAGACTTCAGTAGAGTCCTCCAGGAAGTGTTTAGGTCTTCAGTAGAGTCCTCCAGGAAGTGTTTAGGTCTTCAGTAGAGTCCTCCAGGAAGTGTTTAGGTCTTCAGTAGAGTCCTCCAGGAAGTGTTTAGGTCTTCAGTAGAGTCCTCCAGGAAGTGTTTAGGTCTTCAGTAGAGTCCTCCAGGAAATTTTTAGGTCTTCAGTAGAGTCCTCCAGGAAGTGTTTAGGTCTTCAGTAGAGTCCTCCAGGAAATTTTTAGGTCTTCAGTAGAGTCCTCCAGGAAGTGTTTAGGTCTTCAGTAGAGTCCTCCAGGAAGTGTTTAGGTCTTCATTAGAGTCCTCCAGGAAGTGTTTAGGTCTTCAGTAGAGTCCTCCAGGAAGTGTTTAGGTCTTCAGTAGAGTCCTCCAGGAAATGTTTAGGTCTTCAGTAGAGTCCTCCAGGAAGTGTTTAGGTCTTCAGTAGAGTCCTCCAGGAAGTGTTTAGGTCTTCAGTAGAGTCCTCCAGGAAGTGTTTAGGTCTTCAGTAGAGTCCTCCAGGAAGTGTTTAGGTCTTCATTAGAGTCCTCCAGGAAGTGTTTAGGTCTTCAGTAGAGTCCTCCAGGAAGTGTTTAGGTCTTCAGTAGAGTCCTCCAGGGAGTGTTTAGGTCTTCACTAGGACCTCCAGGAAGTGTTTAGGTCTTCAGTAGAGTCCTCCAGGAAGTGTTTAGGTCTTCAGTAGGACCTCCAGGAAGTGTTTAGGTCTTCAGTAGAGTCCTCCAGGAAGTGGTTAGGTCTTCAGTAGAGTCCTCCAGGAAGTGTTTAGGTCTTCACTAGGACCTCCAGGAAGTGGTTAGGTCTTCACTAGGACCTCCAGGAAGTGGTTAGGTCTTCACTAGGACCTCCAGGAAGTGGTTAGGTCTTCACTAGGACCTCCAGGAAGTGGTTAGGTCTTCACTAGGACCTCCACTGCTGCTTTCTTTGACACATTCTGAAACCGGTACAGAGCCATATGCTACGAGGAGGAGGAATACGCTCCTTTGATGGACGTGATGAAGGAAGCCACACAGAGACAGGAGGATGGAGAGACGACTTCAAAGGAAGGCCTCAAGCCATAGTCTAGATACCTGGTGTCCCTGTCCACACAGTTATACCCCGGAGTGACAAGACGTGGTGGGGAGATGCAGGGAGCAGCTGCCACCTGCTAGTAACAGATGACTGTTTCATCAAAGCCATATTGTTAGGATGGATGACATGGCTGTAATGTGTTCTGTTCTGGATGGATGATATGGCTGTAAGGTGTTCTGTTAGGATGGATGATATGGCTGTAAGGTGTTCTGTTAGGATGGATGATATGGCTGTACGGTGTTCTGTTAGGATGGATGGATGATATGGCTGTAATGTGTTCTGTTAGGATGGATGGATGATATGGCTGTAATGTGTTCTGTTAGGATGGATGGATGACATGGCTGTAATGTGTTCTGTTAGGATGGATGGATGATATGGCTATAAGGTGTTCTGTTAGGATGGATGTGATATGGCTGTAAGGTTGGATGGATGATATGGCTGTAATGTGTTCTGTTAGGATGGATGGATGATATGGCTGTAAGGTGTTCTGTTAGGATGGATGATATGGCTGTAATGTGTTCTGTTAGGATGGATGATATGGCTGTAAGGTGTTCTGTTAGGATGGATGATATGGCTGTAAGGTGTTCTGTTAGGATGGATGGATGATATGGCTGTAAGGTGTTCTGTTAGGATGGATGGATGATATGGCTGTAATGTGTTCTGTTAGGATGGATGATATGGCTGTAAGGTGTTCTGTTAGGATGGATGGATGATATGGCTGTATTGTGTTCTGTTAGGATGGATGATATGGCTGTAAGGTGTTCTGTTAGGATGGATGATATGGCTGTACGGTGTTCTGTTAGCATGGATGATATGGCTGTAATGTGTTCTGTTAGGATGGATGGATGATATGGCTGTAAGGTGTTATGATGGATGGATGATATGGCTGTACGGTGTTCTGTTATGATGGATGGATGATATGGCTATAAGGTGTTCTGTTAGGATGGATGATATGGAGGTAATGTGTTCTGTTATGATGGATGATATGGAGGTAATGTGTTATGTTAGGATGGATGATATGGCTGTAATGTGTTCAGTTAGGATGGATGATATGGCTATAAGATGTTCTGTTAGGATGTATGATATGGCTGTAATGTGTTCTGTTAGGATGGATGGATGATATGGCTGTAAGGTGTTCTGTTAGGATGGATGATATGGCTGTAAGGTGTTCTGTTAGGATGGATGATATGGCTGTAAGGTGTTCTGTTAGGATGGATGATATGGCTGTAAGGTGTTCTGTTAGGATGGATGGATGATATGGCTGTAAGGTGTTATGATGGATGATATGGCTGTAATGTGTTCTGTTAGGATGGATGGATGATATGGCTGTAAGGTGTTCTGTTAGGATGGATGATATGGCTGTAATGTGTTCTGTTAGGATGGATGATATGGCTATACAGTGCTCTTTCTCACACACACACACACAATAATTAAAATTTTAAAAATGAAATGTGTTGCTCAGACCCCATTGCCCATAAAGGACACATACACTAGTGTACCCTTTGTATCTGACCTGTTAGCTGCAGGAGTCCAATGTCCAGCTGTTAATAATGAGCGTTATGATTGCTCGTCTTTCAGCTGTGTTCTCATCGAGATCTGACAGCAGCCTTGAGATCTAACAGAAAATTCAAAGTGTTTTTTCTGTGTCCCAAAGGGTTCTGGGCAAAAGTAGTGCACTACATAGGGAATAGGGTGCCATTTGGGAAGTCTAATTTAAATCTGAGCAGCCTGCACTCACTAATGGTCTCAGCTAGTTTTATTCCCCACCGGGCCACAGCTGAGTTGAACTGTAAAGTACAGTATAATGTAATCTACTTTATGCCTTGGGTTTCCCTATTAATTAGCAAAGTAGCAGTTGGCTTGGGGTCATATGTATAGAGAAATGTGTCCTGGGGTCATATGTGGAGAGAAATGTGCTGTGTTATGTGAAACAACACTTTGAACTGTTGGGACAGGTTTTAGTTAAGGGCTTCCGGGGAAAACATTGGAATGGCTTTGAATTTCTAAGACACGTGAAATGCATAGCTGCTGTAACTTCACCGAGGAGCAATGGCCTGGACAAAATCACAGTGACCTGTTTAACACAAATAAAATATGAAAACCAGGAAACACTTTATATAATGGTCCTTTTATAAACAGCTTGTAGAGATTATATGTATACAAAGGTACGTGGACTCCCCTTGAAAAAGGGTGGATTTGGCTATTTCAGCCACTCCCGTTGCTGACATCCATTCAATCTCCATAGACAAACATTGGCAGTAGAATGGCCTTACTGAAGAGCTCAGTGACTTTCAACGTGGCACCGTCATAGGATGCCACCTTTCCAACAAGTCAGTTCATCAAATTTCTGCTCTGCTAAAGCTGCTCCGGTTAACTGTAAGTGCTGTTATTGTGAAGGTGAAACGTCTAGGAGCAACAACGGCTCAGCCGCGAAGTGGTAGGCCACACAAACTCACAGAATGGGGAACGTAGTGTGTAAAAATAATTTGTCCTCGGTTGCAACACCTCTGAAAGCAACGTCAGCACAATAACTGTTTGTCGGGAGCTTCATGAAATGGGTTTCCATGGCCCGAGCAGCCGTACACAAGCCTAAGATCACCATGCTAAGCGTTGGCTGGAGTGGTGTAAAGCTCACTGCCATTAGACTCTGGAGCAGTGGAAACGGGTTCTCTGGAGGGATGAATCACGCTTCACCATCTGGCAGTCCGACGGACGAATCTGGGTTTGGTGGATGCCAGGAGAACGCTACCTGCCCAAATGCATAGTGCCAACTGTAAGGTTTTGGTGAAGGAATAATGGTCTAGTGCTATTTTTCATGGTTCAGGCTGGGCCCCTTAGTTCCAGTAAAGGGAAATCTTAATGCTACAGCATACAATGACATTCTAGACAATTCTATGCTTCCAACTTTGTGGCAACAGTTTGGGGAAGGCCCTTTCCTGTTTCAGCATGACAATGCCCTTGTGCTCAAAAGCAAGGTCCATATAGAAATTGTTTGTTGAGATCGGTATGGAAGAACTTGACTGGCCTGAACAGAGCCCTGACCTCAACCTCATCAAACACCTTTGGGATGAATTGGGACTCCCACATTCAGCCAGGCCTAATCGCTCAACATCAGTCCCCGACCTCACTAATGCTCTTGTGGCTGAATGGAAGCAATTCTCCGCAGCAATGTTCAAACATCTAGTGGAAACCCTTCAGCCTAAGAGTATAGGCTATTATAGCAGCAAAAGGGGAACCAACTCCATATTAATGCCCATGATTTTGAAATGAAATGTTGGAGAGCAGGTGTCCACATTCTTACCCCCCAAAGTGGTTCGCAAACCTGTTAATGGTGGGCCGCGACGTGTCAGAGTACATTCATTATTATTTCATTAATTCCTGGAATAGATTTTGGCCAAGTTGCAACTGCACTCTCTGTTCAGTGCACTCTCTGCTTAGCAGGGGTGTCTCTGCTCAGTTTGGCAGCTGTGCGAGTGGGAGGAAGATGCCCGTGTGCTTCAGGGTTTTACCGGATCTTTTTTCCGTCAGTGTTCTAGAAGATCACTCCGCGACCCACACACTGCAGTGCTGTTGTTCAGCAGCAGATGATACCGCTCAAACTAGGCACAAGTTCTGACAGAGTTCAATTGTCATAAAACACAAATACAGCCATGAGTTTCTCTCTCTTGGTTTAATAGAAACTTTGAGAAATAACGAGGAGCGTCCACCATGTGTTTTTGTGCAGGGATGTGCTTAGTAACGAGTCTCTCAAAACGAACAAATGAAAACGACAGTTCCTGACCAAACATCCACAGCATGACGGTAAACACAGGGAGTTACTTCAGAACAGGGCAGAATCCTTCAGGAAACAGGGCTTCTACAGTGGAAAAGTCCCTTCAGGAAACAGTCCTTCGACAGTGGAAAAGTCCCTTCAGGAAACAGGGGTTCGACAGTGGAAAAGTCCCTTCAGGAAACAGTGCTTCTACAGTGGATAAGTCCCTTCAGGAAACAGGGCTTCGACAGTGGAAAAGTCCCTTCAGGAAACAGTCCTTCGACAGTGGAAAAGTCCCTTCAGGAAACAGGGCTTCGACAGTGGAAAAGTCCCTTCAGGAAACAGTCCTTCGACAGTGGAAAAGTCCCTTCAGGAAACAGTCCTTCGACAGTGGAAAAGTCCCTTCAGGAAACAGTCCTTCGACAGTGGAAAAGTCCCTTCAGGAAACAGGGCTTCGACAGTGGAAAAGTCCCTTCAGGAAACAGTCCTTCGACAGTGGAAAAGTCCCTTCAGGAAACAGTCCTTCGACAGTGGAAAAGTCCCTTCAGGAAACAGTCCTTCGACAGTGGAAAAGTCCCTTCAGGAAACAGTCCTTCGACAGTGGAAAAGTCCCTTCAGGAAACAGTCCTTCGACAGTGGAAAAGTCCCTTCAGGAAACAGTCCTTCGACAGTGGAAAAGTCCCTTCAGGAAACAGTCCTTCGACAGTGGAAAAGTCCCTTCAGGAAACAGTCCTTCGACAGTGGAAAAGTCCCTTCAGGAAACAGTCCTTCGACAGTGGAAAAGTCCCTTCAGGAAACAGTCCTTCGACAGTGGAAAAGTCCCTTCAGGAAACAGTGCTTCGACAGTAGAAAAGTCCCTTCAGGAAACAGTCCTTCGACAGTGGAAAAGTCCCTTCAGGAAACAGTGCTTCTACAGTGGAAAAGTCAGTCAACTAACAAGACATTTATCTAATTTTTATAACAGGTGATGATAAGCAGAAATAAGGGAGTACTAACTATCATAGTAGTCGACGTGAGTTTCTCTTTCAAACAATCCCCTGGTACACAGCCAATAGCTGGCTAGCTAACGTTAGCCAAAGCAAGCCACCTAGCTACAGATAGTACAACCCTGCGTAACAGTACAGATGAAGATGTGGAAAAAAACCTGTTTCTGTTAAAATACAAGGAATCATTTTTATTCTGAACTGGAATACACTGATTGACGCAAGATGATTTTTGAGGCTGAGAAACTGACTGAGAAAGCGGCAGATGTTCTGACTGAGAAAGCGGCAGATGTTCTGGCTGAGAAAGCGGCAGATGTTCTGACTGAGAAAGCGGCAGATGTTCTGGCTGAGAAAGCGGCAGATGTTCTGGCTGAGAAAGCGGCAGATGTTCTGGCTGAGAAAGCGGCAGATGTTCTGGCTGAGAAAGCGGCAGATGTTCTGGCTGAGAAAGCGGCAGATGTTCTGACTGAGAAAGCGGCAGATGTTCTGGCTGAGAAAGCAGCAGATGTTCTGACTGAGAAAGCGGCAGATGTTCTGACTGAGAAAGCGGTAGATGTTCTGACTGAGAAAGCGGTAGATGTTCTGGCTGAGAAAGCGGCAGATGTTCTGACTGAGAAAGAAGAAAAGATGTTCTGACTGAGAAAGCGGCAGATGTTCTGGCTGAGAAAGCAGTAGATGTTCTGATCCAGTTTGGCACCACATACCTGTGCGAGTCAGGGTTCTCAACTGTCAACAACGGAGCCCAGAATATACCTGCAAGTTGAAAACCCTTAACCATTCGCACACCTCTCATTAGGACGGTGTGTTTGTGTGTGTTTTCTGGTCTACATCTGTATGATGTGATCAATCAGTTTATTCCAGGTCAGAATACAAATGATTTATTGTATTTTAACATCAACAGGTCCAACCTAGACAGATATGTCAGAATATTTTTAATGGGGGAAAATAAACATGAATAGCTATTTATATGGTCATTTCGTATAATTGCTATTTGTCTATGTTGCATTTGTTAATGGGCATAAGGGCAATGAAATGTACCGATATCTACATATAGTTGCATGTTTTTGTAAGCTTGCGTCCCAGGAAAACACAGCATTTCTCATTTGGGTTCCAGGCTGAACAAGTTTAAGAAAGCCTGATGTAGTGTATATACTGAACAAACATATAGACCCATGATTTTACTGAGTTACACTTCATATAAAAGGACATCAGTCTATTGAAATAAATTCATCAGGCCCTAATCTATGGCTTTCACATGACTGGGCAGGGGTTCAGCCAATCAGAATGAGTTTTTACCCACAAAGGGGATTTATCAGAGACATAAATACTCGTCAGTTTCATCAGCTGTCCGGGTGGCTGGTCTCAGACGACCCCATGGGTGAAGAGGCCAGATGTGGAGGTCCTGGGCTGGCGTGGTGACACGTGATCTGCGGTTGTGAGGCCTGTTGGATCAATCAACCAATAAAATGTATTTATAAAGCCATTTTTACATCAGCCGATGTCACAAAGTGCTGTACAGAAACCCAGCATAAAACCCCAAGCAGCAAGCAATGCAGAGGTAGAAGTACGGTGGCTCGGAAAAACTCCCTAGAAAGGAAGAAACCTAAAGAGGAACCAGGCTCTGAGGGGTGGCCAGTCCTCTACTGGCTGTGCCAGGTGGAGATTATACCAGTACACGGGATACAAACTTTTTGGGGGTTATTGTAAACAGGATGTAATGTTTATATGCGTCAACTCAAAAATAGTATTCTTGAGTATCCCGAATAATAACAGGATATTGGTGTGGATGTAAACGTGGTTAGGGTTAGTTTCAAATGACCACCCCATTCCCTATATAGTGCACTACTTTTGACCAGATCCCTATGGGTCCTAGATGAGCCCTAGTCAAAAGGCAATACGGTGCAATTTGATCCTCTGAGTGTCAGGCCCGAGGATATCCTCCAGCCCAGAGACTGAGTAAAACAATCCATGTCCACTGATCACTGATCACTGTAGCTGGTACTGGTGGACCAAGGCTGGACCGAGTCTGGTACTGGTGGACCGAGGCTGGACCGAGGCTGGCACTGGTGGACCGAGGCTGGACCGAGACTGGCACTGGTGGACCGAGGCTGGACCGAGGCTGGACCGAGACTGGCACTGGTGGACCGAGGCTGGACCGAGGCAGGCACTGGTGGACCGAGGCTGGCACTGGTAGACCGAGGCGAGACCAAGGCAGCCAATCTTCTGGGTTTCATGTGGCACAAAGGACAACTAAGCACCTGAGGACAGACAGGCAGAGACAGTGGCTATACGGGAACCCTATTCCTTACTTAGTAGACTGCATTTGACAAGACTATTGGGCTTTTGATCAGAGCACTAAGGGCCCTGGTCAAATGTAGTACTCTTATGTAGGGAGTATGATGGGCCCTGGTCAAATGTAGTGCTCTTATGTAGGGAATATGATGGGCCCTGGTCAAATGTAGTGCTCTTATGTAGGGAATATGATGGGCCCTGGTCAAATGTAGTGCTCTTATGTTGGGAATATGATGGGCCCTGGTCAAATGTAGTACTCTTATGTAGGGAATATGATGGGCCCTGGTCAAATGTAGTGCTCTTATGTAGGGGATACGATGGGACCTGGTCAAGTGTAGTGAATAGAGTGCCATTGTGGATTTTTTAAATATTTTACCTTTATTTAAGTAGATAAATCAGTTAAGAACAAATTCTTGTTTTCAATGACGGCCTAAGAACAGTGGGTTAACTGCCTTGTTCAGGAGCAGAATAACAGATTTTTACCTTGTCAGCTCAGGGATTTGATTTTGCAACCTTTCGGTTACTAGTCCAATGCTCTAACCACTATGCTACCTGTATGCAATGTGAAAACAGGAAATCAAGATGATCAAAGCAATTTAAAAGTTTCCCCCTCGTATCCATATGAGGCGAAGGCAGGCGCAACCTATAACCAGCTGCTTCACCTCCACTGTCTGAGTGAGACAGTCATAAAATGTCTGACAGGAATATTTGGGTCATCATATTCCCCCAGGGGAAGAGAACCAATGATGTGACTATGTCTGCGTCCCAAATGACAGCCTACTCCCTATAGGGAATAGGGCTATTATAGGGAATAGGGCTCTGGTCTAAAGTAGTGCACTATATAGGGAATAGGGCTCTGGTCTAAAATAGTGCACTATATAGGGAATAGGGCTCTGGTCTAAAATGGTGCACTATATAGGGAATAGGGCTCTGGTCTAAAATGGTGTACTATATAGGGAATAGGGCTCTGGTCTAAAATGGTGCACTATTAGGGAATAGGGTGCCGTTTCAGATGCATCCTATGACTCCAGTCGGTCTACAGTAATACCTGACTCAGCTCAGACCTCCAGTCAGTCTACAGTAATCCCTGACTCAGCTCAGACCTCCAGTCAGTCTACAGTAATCCCTGACTCAGCTCAGACCTCCAGTCAGTCTACAGTAATCCCTGACTCAGCTCAGTCCTCCAGTCAGTCTACAGTAATACCTGACTCAGCTCAGACCTCCAGTCAGTCTACAGTAATACCTGACTCAGCTCAGACCTCCAGTCTACAGTAATCCCTGATTCAGCTCAGTCTACAGTAATCCCTGATTCAGCTCAGTCTACAGTAATACCTGATCAGCTCAGACCTCCAGTCAGTCTACAGTAATCCCTGACTCAGCTCAGACTCAGTCTACAGTAATACCTGACTCAGCTCAGACCTCCAGTCAGTCTACAGTAATCCCTGACTCAGCTCAGACCTCCAGTCAGTCTACAGTAATCCCTGACTCAGCTCAGACCTCCAGTCTACAGTAATCCCTGACTCAGTTTAGACCTCCAGTCTACAGTAATCCCTGACTCAGCTCAGACCTCCAGTCTACAGTAATACCTGACTCAGCTCAGACCTCCAGTCAGTCTACAGTAATCCCTGACTCAGCTCAGACCTCCAGTCTACAGTAATCCCTGACTCAGCTCAGACCTCCAGTCAGTCTACAGTAATCCCTGACTCAGCTCAGACCTCCAGTCAGTCTACAGTAATCCCTGACTCAGCTCAGACCTCCAGTCAGTCTACAGTAATCCCTGACTCAGCTCAGACCTCCACATAATGTTGTAATTAGATAGTTCCTGGTCTGTCACTTGGTCTTTTTTTTTTAAAGGCAGAAGGAAAGACACAGAACTAAAATGGTGCCAAGATGTTAATGCATTTTAACAAACAAACATATCTCATAACAGCAGCTCCGAAGCAGAGGCCTCCCTCTCTACGCCTTTGTGTTTCAGATGAATGTGAGAGAAGGTTTCCTCTGTGAATTCACTTACTCAATGTGGGCTGTGGAATTCTCACTCTCTCTCTACCTCTCAGTTCCATTCCCATCTCAATTTAGGCTAATTCAAACCACAACAGGCTTTCATATCCTCCCCAAGTCTATTTATTTCAACTTTGAAGAGATTTCTTTTTTAAAAAGAGGATAAACACTCACCCCTTTTCAATGGCATACATTTTGCTGAATCTCTGACAATGCAACAATGAATACACATTGAAATTTGTTCGGAAATATGCTTGCATTTAAGGAGAAAACATTTTGTTTGATGCTCACTCAGGGACAACACAACAATTGTGCTTCATTCTATAGCTAGAGGACTCCTGATATCTCCAGGAGTGATGTCTTTATGTGTTGTGGTCTAGTACTGTCTTTTTGCTATAAAGGGTCATCTAGTTTAAGTACTGCCTGTCTTCCCAGTGGTCTACTTGGTGTGTGATCTGCTTCCTGTCCTCCCAGTGGTCTACTTGGTGTGTGATCTGCTTCCTGTCTTCCCAGTGGTCTACTTGGTGTGTGAACTGCTTCCTGTCTTCCCAGTGGTCTACTTGGTGTGTGACCTGCTTCCTGTTTTCCCAGTGGTCAACTTGGTGTGTGAACTGCTTCCTGTCTTCCCAGTGGTCAACTTGGTGTGTGAACTGCTTCCTGTCTTCCCAGTGGTCAACGTGGTGTGTGAACTGCTTCCTGTCTTCCCAGTGGTCAACTTGGTGTGTGAACTGCTTCCTGTCTTCCCAGTGGTCTACTTGGTGTGTGACCTGCTTCCTGTCTTCCCAGTGGTCAACTTGGTGTGTGAACTGCTTCCTGTCTTCCCAGTGGTCAACTTGGTGTGTGAACTGCTTCCTGTCTTCCCAGTGGTCTACTTGGTGTGTGAACTGATGACTGATCATAACTTGCAGATAGTTGTTGACACATCAACCAGGATCAAGGGGCGGGGCAATTTGTGACATGTGTTGGTAATCAGTGGGTGTATTGGAGGGGGAGTGGTTTCACCTCCTCCTAGGCAATCAGTAATTAGTGCAGGGAGGTGGGCTCTTCACCTTTGCTAGGCAATTAGCAATTAGTGTTAGTACTTCAGTCTCCCGTGGTTTCGAAGTGGCGGCTGTCTCAAATCAAAGCGGCGGTCTCAAATCAGAATCAAATGTTATTTGTCACATGCGCCGAATACAACAGGTGTAGGTAGACCTTACAGTGAAATGCTTACTTTTACAAACCCTTAACCAACAATGCTTTAGAAAATAAAAAGTAATAAATAAACAGCAGTAAAATAACAATAGCCAGGCTTTATACAGGGGGTACTGGTACAGAGTCAATGTGGGGGGCACCGATTAGTTGAGGTAATATGTACATGTAGGTAGAGTTAAAGTGACTATGCACAGATAATAAAAAGAGAGTAGCAGCAGCGTTTAAAGAGTGGTCTGGGACCGTTGCTGAAACAAAGGCGGTTCTGCCGAGTTGTTCGAGGAAGGAAAGAGAGGAAGACTCTCTCACTTCAGTATCTTAACTAGTTATTTACAGATTCTCATTTTGCTCTTTTGTAGCTTTGGCAACTATGTGTGTGTTTTCTATCCCAGTTCGCTCCTTTCCCTGTAGGCTTTACAGACGCTACCCACCCCTTGGCTGCAATCCTTCTCATTTAGTGTACCCTGCGCGCACAACCCACGAGGCATTCCTGGCCTCCGGCAGCGTTTTGAACTGCCGATCTGCAGTCGAGAACACAGAGTTCATCTCAGCCTATGCTGCCCTTCAGTCCCTTGACATCTTTGGCCCTGATGGAGACATGGATCACCCCAGAGAACACAGAGTTCATCTCAGCCTATGCTGCCCTTCAGTCCCTTGACATCTTTGGCCCTGATGGAGACATGGATCACCCCAGAGAACACAGAGTTCATCTCAGCCTATGCTGCCCTTCAGTCCCTAGACTTTTTGGCCCTGATGGAGACATGGATCACCCCAGAGAACACTGCTACTCCAGCTGCTCTCTCTTCATCTGACTACGTTTTCTCTCCTAGTCTGAGAACATCTGGTCGTGGCGGTGGTGGAACAGGGCTACTCCAGCTGCTCTCTCTTCATCTGACTACGTTTTCTCTCCTAGTCTGAGAACATCTGGTCGTGGCGGTGGAGGAACAGGGCTACTCCAGCTGCTCTCTCTTCATCTGACTACGTTTTCTCTCCTAGTCTGAGAACATCTGGTCGTGGCGGTGGAGGAACAGGGCTACTCCAGCTGCTCTCTCTTCATCTGACTACGTTTTCTCTCCTAGTCTGAGAACATCTGGTCGTGGCGGTGGTGGAACAGGGCTACTCCAGCTGCTCTCTCTTCATCTGACTACGTTTTCTCTCCTAGTCTGAGAACATCTGGTCGTGGCGGTGGTGGAACAGGGCTACTCCAGCTGCTCTCTCTTCATCTGACTACGTTTTCTCTCCTAGTCTGAGAACATCTGGTCGTGGCGGTGGTGGAACAGGGCTACTCCAGCTGCTCTCTCTTCATCTGACTACGTTTTCTCTCCTAGTCTGAGAACATCTGGTCGTGGAGGTGGTGGAACAGGGCTACTCCAGCTGCTCTCTCTTCATCTGACTACGTTTTCTCTCCTAGTCTGAGAACATCTGGTCGTGGCGGTGGAGGAACAGGGCTACTCCAGCTGCTCTCTCTTCATCTGACTACGTTTTCTCTCCTAGTCTGAGAACATCTGGTCGTGGCGGTGGTGGAACAGGGCTACTCCAGCTGCTCTCTCTTCATCTGACTACGTTTTCTCTCCTAGTCTGAGAACATCTGGTCGTGGCGGTGGTGGAACAGGGCTACTCCAGCTGCTCTCTCTTCATCTGACTACGTTTTCTCTCCTAGTCTGAGAACATCTGGTCGAGGCGGTGGTGGAACAGGGCGACTCATTTCTCCTAACTGGATATTTTCTCTTTTCTCCCTCCTCACCTGTCCATCTCCTCATTTGAGTTCCATGCTGTCACTTGTCCACTCAAGCTTAACATTATTGTCATCTATCACCCACCCAAACTATTTAATCCATTTTTAGAATAAGGCTGTAATGTATCAAAATGTGTAAAATGTCAAGGGGTCTGAATACTTTCTGAATGCACTATATACTTCGGTTCAGATGTGGTCTGGGTTGTGTTTGCTCACAAGAATACAACGTGTAAAATGTTCAAGCTCTTCCAATAGTACTAGTGCCTGCATTGTCCTACTCTGTGTTGATCAATACCAGCCAACAACATGTTGTCATATCATCATCTATTATTCAGTCATCTATTCAGTGGTGACTATCTCTTTTGTTTGTTGACATGATGGGTAGACAGTATCTTTATTCTGAACAAACATTGTAAGACATTCTGTTACATTGTGACTTTTGAATGTGGCAGACACAACCAATCTAAGAGATGGCAAAACACTGCCTATTTACTTTAAAGTGAAGTGTTGGGAAAAACAATGGCTGTGACAACAGGCTGTTTTTGGGGGTCTTTCTCTGGAGACGGAGGTGTTTGCAGGGAAAAAGAACGATAGCGTGAAAACATGTTGGGCTCCTGGCCAGAGGAGAGAGGATGTGTCTGGGCATAGATGGAGGTGTGTGTGTGTGTGTGTGTGTGTGTGTGTGTGTGTGTGTGTGTGTGTGTGTGTGTGTGTGTGTGTGTGTGTGTGTGTGTGTGTGTGTGTGTGTGTGTGTGTGTGTGTGTGTGTGTGTGTGTGTGTGTGTGTGTGTGTGTGTGTGTGTGTGTGTGTGGTTTATGTTTTTATAAAATATTTAACTTGTCTCTAGTTGTTGTTCTGGTTGATGATCAGAAGCCTGGAACTCTGGAAAGGAAGAGTTATAGATTAGTGATGATCAGAAGCCTGGAACTCTGGAAAGGAAGAGTTATAGATTAGTGATGATCAGAAGCCTGGAACTCTGGAAAGGAAGAGTTATAGATTAGTGATGATCAGAAGCCTGGAACTCTGGAAAGGAAGAGTTATAGATTAGTGATGATCAGAAGCCTGGAACTCTGGAAAGGAAGAGTTATAGATTAGTGATGATCAGAAGCCTGGAACTCTGGAAAGGAAGAGTTATAGATTAGTGATGATCAGAAGCCTGGAACTCTGGAAAGGAAGAGATAGATTAGTGATGATCAGAAGCCTGGAACTCTGGAAAGGAAGAGTTATAGATTAGTGCGTTACAGTCGACCAATTAGAACTAAAACCTGCTCTCACTCTTATCCAAAGTTTGTACTTTACAACAGGTTGTGTACATCTCCTAAAACCACTTATATTCTCTCTGTAGGGTTTACAACATGTTGTGTACATCTCCTAAAACCACTTCTCTCTGTAGGGTTTACAACATGTTGTGTACATCTCCTAAAACCACTTCTCTCTGTAGGGTTTACAGCATGTTGTGTACATCTCCTAAAACCACTTCTCTCTGTAGGGTTTACAACAGGTTGTGTACATCTCCTAAAACCACTTCTCTCTGTAGGGTTTACAACATGTTGTGTACATCTCCTAAAACCACTTCTCTCTGTAGGGTTTACAGCATGTTGTGTACATCTCCTAAAACCACTTCTCTCTGTAGGGTTTACAACAGGTTGTGTACCTTCTCTCTGTAGGGTTTACAACAGGTTCTCTTCTCTCTGTAGGGTTTACAACATGTTGTGTACATCTCCTAAAACCACTTCTCTCTGTAGGGTTTACAACATGTTGTGTACATCTCCTAAAACCACTTCTCTCTGTAGGGTTTACAGCTCCTTGCAAGACATCTCACAAAATTGCTGGAATTACGGTTAGTTACTTGACAGTGTGCCATACGGCGCAGACCAGGATGTACAGTATGGCTGCAATCAGAGTAGAGTACAGGGTATACATAGCAGAGAGCTGGACAGGGACATTATGGGTTGGAGCAGAGAGCTGGACAGGGACATTATGGGTTGGAGAAGGGAGCTGGACAGGGACATTATGGGTTGGAGAAGGGAGCTGGACAGGGACATTATGGGTTGGAGCAGAGAGCTGGACAGGGACATTATGGATTGGAGAAGGGAGCTGGACAGGGACATTATGGGTTGGAGAAGGGAGCTGGACAGGGACATTATGGGTTGGAGAAGAGAGCTGGACAGGGACATTATGGATTGGAGAAGAGAGCTGGACAGGGACATTATGGGTTGGAGAAGAGAGCTGGACAGGGACATTATGGATTGGAGAAGAGAGCTGGACAGGGACATTATGGATTGGAGAAGAGAGCTGGACAGGGACATTATGGGTTGGAGAAGAGAGCTGGACAGGGACATTATGGGTTGGAGAAGGGAGCTGGACAGGGACATTATGGATTGGAGAAGAGAGCTGGACAGGGACATTATGGGTTGGAGAAGGGAGCAGGACAGGAACGTTATGGATTGGAGACAAGAGCTGGACATGGACATTATGGGTTGGAGAAGGGAGCTGGACAGGGACATTATGGATAGGAGATGAGAGCTGGACAGGGACATTATGGGTTGGAGAAGGGAGCTGGACAGGAACGTTATGGATTGGAGACGAGAGCTGTACAGGGACATTATGGATTGGAGAAGGGAGCTGGACAGGGACATTATGGGTTGGAGAAGGGAGCTGGACAGGGACATTATGGATTGGAGAAGAGCTGGACAGGGAGATTATGGATTGGAGACGAGAGCTGGACAGGGACATTATGGATTGGAGAAGGGAGCTGGACAGGGACATTTTGGTTAGGAGATGGGAGCTGGACAGGGACATTATGGATCGTAGAAGGGAGTTGGACAGGGACATTATGGATTGGAGAAGGGAGCTGGACAGGGACATTATGGATTGGAGAAGAGAGCTGGACAGGGACATTATGGGTTGGGGACAGGTAAAATATGTCTCCTTATGTATGGAGGAGTATGAAATATGATGTATATTGAGTGTAAATATGGACGATCTCTGGTATAGGAGTGTATGAAGTATTTGTACTGTAGGTCTATACAAGAAGACACATTATATTTGCTTATCAATCACCATCTTCTTCTTTAGTATTGGATGTGAGTGTGTACAGTGCACCGTGAAATACTGCTGTTTCTGCTCTGATGCAAACACTCATCTCAAGACCTGTGTTTTCAGGACTTTGAAATGAGCCTCCACAAAACAAACAAACCCCAAATAATAGAATTGTTTGTCATTATAGCCTTACCGCTGCATTGTTGTGCCGGTATACATTGTTCAGTCAAATATAGTGACACTCAAATTGAGTGTTGCTGGTGCACGTGGCTGAGTTTGCCTGATTATGCCGGGGAAAGATGACACGTCGCTACGTTGATAGGACAAAATAGAAATGTCATTAAAACTGTCAGGCGCTGCATTGCCCAAGCTGAGAGGAGAGTAATGACGTTTCTCATCAGTCTGGCGTTCATTAATGTAATATATTCTGTGGGGTTGATAATCTGAAACCATTCGGAATTTAGACTTTACTTTACATTGACTGTGTATGACAAACCCGTCACCAGGAAAAATATATCCTGGAACCCACAAGGCAAGAGGGCCGCTGGAGAAACACAAGGAGAACCGGCACGGGGCGGAACGAGCTGGAGAAACACAAGGAGAACCGGCACGGGGCGGAACGAGCTGGAGAAACACAAGGAGAACCGGCACGGGGCGGAACGAGCTGGAGAAACACAAGGAGGACCGGCACGGGGTGGAACGTTCTGGAGAAACACAAGGAGAACCGGCACGGGGTGGAACGAGCTGGAGAAACACAAGGAGAACCGGCACGGGGCGGAACGAGCTGGAGAAACACAAGGAGAACTGGCACGGGGTGGAACGTTCTGGAGAAACACAAGGAGAACCGGCACGGGGTGGAACGAGCTGGAGAAACACAAGGAGAACCGGCACGGGGCGGAACGAGCTGGAGAAACACAAGGAGAACCGGCACGGGGCGGAACGAGCTGGAGAAACACAAGGAGGACCGGCACGGGGCGGAACGAGCTGGAGAAACACAAGGAGAACCGGCACGGGGCGGAACGAGCTGGAGAAACACAAGGAGGACCGGCACGGGGTGGAACGTTCTGGAGAAACACAAGGAGAACCGGCACGGGGTGGAACGAGCTGGAGAAACACAAGGAGAACCGGCACGGGGCGGAACGAGCAGGAGAAACACAAGGAGAACTGGCACGGGGTGGAACGTTCTGGAGAAACACAAGGAGAACCGGCACGGGGTGGAACGAGCTGGAGAAACACAAGGAGAACCGGCACGGGGCGGAACGAGCTGGAGAAACACAAGGAGAACCGGCACGGGGCGGAACGAGCTGGAGAAACACAAGGAGAACCGGCACGGGGCGGAACGAGCTGGAGAAACACAAGGAGAACCGGCACGGGGCGGAACGAGCTGGAGAAACACAAGGAGAACCGGCACGGGGTGGAACGAGCTGGAGAAACACAAGGAGAACCGGCACGGGGCGGAACGAGCTGGAGAAACACAAGGAGAACCGGCACGGGGTGGAACGAGCTGGAGAAACACAAGGAGAACCGGCACGGGGCGGAACGAGCTGGAGAAACACAAGGAGAACCGGTGTTGGAGAAGACTGCCCAGAACAGAATGAGATGGAGAGAGAGAGGGGGTCGATGCTCCCAGAGGAACAATGGGCCTAAGTTAGTAAGACCTTCCCTTTATTTGATCAGCTGTATAAAATATATATATAATTCAGCCGTATTAAATATATATTATCATATATCATTCAGCTGTATTGAATATATATCATTCAGCTTTAACAGTGCCTGCATCCCGTATGGCGTCCTATGCTCATCCCTATAGAGCAGTGCACTGTATAGGCAATAGGGTACCAGTTGGGACTCAGCCTGGTACTGGGTCCTACAGATCCATATTTTTCTGTGATGGTGACGTTAAATTTTGATTCACAAAGTTCAACACAGTGACTGAATTACATTAAAAGAAAGGGAGTTAAAGTCGACCAGGGGGGGATATCATGATATCAAAGACCTTGAACGGTTTAACTTTTAAGTATTTGAATTTTACTGAACAAAAACACAACATGTAAAGTGTTGGTCCCGTGTTTCAGGAGCTGAAATAAAATATCACAGGAAATGTTCCATACGCACAAAAGTCTTATTTCTCTTATTTCTCTTCCCTGTTAGTGAGCGTTTCTCATTTGCCAAGATAATCCATCCACCTGACAGGTGTGGCATATCGTGAAGATGATTAAACAGCATGTTTATCTTACAACCTGGCTCAAGATTGTAACAAACAATGGGAAACCACACATGGGAAACCAATGGGAAACCACACATGGGAAACCAATGGGAAACCACACATGGGAAACCAATGGGAAACCACACATGCTAAACCAATGGGAAACCACACATGGGAAACCAATGGGAAACCACACATGGGAAACCAATGGGAAACCACACATGGGGAAACCAATGGGAAACCACACATGGGAAACCAATGGGAAACCACACATGGGAAACCAATGGGAAACCACACATGGGAAACCAATGGGAAACCACACATGGGAAACCAATGGGAAACCACACATGGGAAACCAATGGGAAACCACACATGGGAAACCAATGGGAAACCACACATGGGAAACCAATGGGAAACCACACATGAGAAACCAATGGGAAACCACACATGAGAAACCAATGGGAAACCACACATGGGAAACCAATGGGAAACCACACATGGGAAACCACACATGGGAAACCAAATGGGAAACCACACATGGGAAACCAAATGGGAAACCACACATGGGAAACCAATGGGAAACCACACATGGGAAACCAATGGGAAACCACACATGGGAAACCAATGGGAAACCACACATGGGAAACCAATGGGAAACCACACATGAACGTATCCCATAAATGAAGTAAACACTCACAACAATAACCAGATGAGACATGAAGGTCAGTAAATTAGGTGTCAACTGCCAAAGTCACAACGAAACATCACAAAGGTATACATGGGGAGAGGAATCTCTTGCCGAATGGGGAAACAGGGGCTTTATGCCACAGCTGAGCTTTCACAGGCGTGCCCTATCAGCACTGCCCACCCTCCCAGCTCTCCCACCTCTCCTACTCCGCCCACCAATCTCCTGCAGGAATTAAGCACAGCTAAACCCAGTGGACAGAGCAGGGAGGGGATGACACAATCATTACACAGGTGCACCTTGTGCTGGGGACAATAAAAGGCCACTCTAAAATGTGCAGTTTTATCACATAACACAATGCCACAGATGTCTCAAGTTTTGAGGGAGCGTGCAATTGGCATGTTGACTGCAGGAATGTCCACCAGAGCTGTTGCCAGATATTCTACTGTTAATTTCTCTACCATAAGCCACCTCCAACGTAGTTTTAGAGAATTTGGCAGTACGTATAACCGGCCTCACAAACGCAGACCACATGTAACCACGCCAGCCCAGGACCTCCACATCCGGCTTCTTCATCTGTGGGATCGTCTGAGACCAGCCACCCGGGCAGCTGATGAAACTGAGGAGCATTTCTGTCTGTAATAAAGCGCTTATGTGGAGAAAAACTCATGCTGATTGGCTGGGCCAGGCTCCCCAGTGGGTGGACCTATGCCCTCCCAGGCCCACCCATGGCTGCACACCTGCCGAGTCATGTGAAATCCATAGATTAGGTCCTAATTAATTTGTTTAAATTGACTGATTTCCTTTTAGAAACTTTAACTCTGTAAAATTGTAGAAATGTGTTGATATTTGTCTTCAGTATAGATATAGAAATAAGAAGTGTGAAGGAGGTTGCTTCTCAAACAGCACCCTATTCCCTATGTAGTGTAGTGCACTATTCCCCATAGGGCTCTGGTCAAAAGTAGTGCACTATAAAGGGAATAGGGTGCCATTTGTGAGACACACAAAGATAATAAAGAGAACCATGTAATGTAGCTAAGAGGGTAAACAGCAGAGTCTTAGATCATACCTGCCCCCTCTATCAAGTAGAGATGGAAGGGCACGAACATTTCATATCACGATTATAGTGACCAACATTATCACGGTTATCGGTAATATCACGGTTATCAGTAATATCACGGTTATCAGTAATATCACGGTTATCAGTAGTATCACAGTTATCAGTATTATCACGGTTATCAGTATTATCACGGTTATCAGTAATATCACAGTTATCAGTATTATCACGGTTATCAGTAATATCATGGTTATCGGTATGATCACGGTTATCAGTATTATCACGGTTATCAGTAATATCACGGTTATTAGTAATATCACGGTTATCGGTAATAACACGTTATCGGTATTATCACGGTTATCGGTAGTATCACAGTTATCAGTAATATCACGGTTATCAGTAATATCACGGTTATCAGTAATATCACAGGTATCAGTAATATCACGGTTATCAGTAATATCACGGTTATCAGTATTATCACGGTTATCAGTATTATCACGGTTATCAGTAATATCACGGTTATCGGAATATCACGGTTATCAGTAATATCACGGTTATCAGTATTATCACGGTTATCAGTAGTATCACGGTTATCAGTAGTATCACGGTTATCAGTATTATCACGGTTATCAGTATTATCACGGTTATCAGTATTATCACGGTTATCAGTATTATCACGGTTATCAGTAATATCACAGTTATCAGTATTATCACGGTTATCAGTAATATCACGGGTATCAGTATTATCACAGTTATCGGTATTATCACGGTTATTAGTAATATCACGGTTATCGGTAATAACACGTTATCGGTATTATCACGGTTATCGGTATTATCACGGTTATCGGTAGTATCACAGTTATCAGTAATATCACGGTT
Source organism: Salvelinus alpinus (assembly GCF_045679555.1). Lineage (NCBI taxonomy): Eukaryota > Metazoa > Chordata > Actinopteri > Salmoniformes > Salmonidae > Salvelinus > Salvelinus alpinus. The sequence goes on from NC_092088.1 coordinate 98,714,613, forward strand.
ATCAGTAATATCACGGTTATCAGTAATATCACGGTTATTAGTAATATCACGGTTATCGGTAATAACACGTTATCGGTATTATCACGGTTATCGGTAGTATCACGGTTATCAGTAATATCACGGTTATCAGTAATATCACAGGTATCAGTAATATCACGGTTATCAGTAATATCACGGTTATTAGTAATATCACGGTTATCGGTAATAACACGTTATCGGTATTATCACGGTTATCGGTAGTATCACGGTTATCAGTAATATCACGGTTATCAGTAATATCACGGTTATCAGTAATATCACGGTTATTAGTAATATCACGGTTATCGGTAATAACACGTTATCGGTATTATCACGGTTATCGGTAGTATCACGGTTATCGGTAGTATCACAGTTATCAGTAATATCACGGTTATCAGTAATATCACGGTTATCAGTAATATCACGGTTATCAGTAATATCACGGTTATCAGTAATATCACAGGTATCAGTAATATCACGGTTATCAGTAATATCACGGTTATTAGTAATATCACGGTTATCGGTAATAACACGTTATCGGTATTATCACGGTTATCGGTAGTATCACAGTTATCAGTAATATCACGGTTATCAGTAATATCACGGTTATCAGTAATATCACAGGTATCAGTAATATCACGGTTATCAGTAATATCACGGTTATCAGTATTATCACGGTTATCAGTATTATCACGGTTATCGGTAATATCACGGTTATCAGTAATATCACGGTTATCAGTATTATCACGGTTATCAGTAGTATAACGGTTATCAGTATTATCACGGTTATCAGTATTATCACGGTTATCAGTATTATCACGGTTATCAGTATTATCACGGTTATCAGTATTATCACGGTTATCAGTAATATCACAGTTATCAGTATTATCACGGTTATCAGTAATATCACGGGTATCAGTATTATCACGGTTATCAGTATTATCACGGTTATCAGTATTATCACGGTTATCAGTAATATCACGGGTATCAGTATTATCACAGTTATCAGTATTATCACGGTTATCAGCTGGAAATTTTTAAAAAGTACTGATTCACACACTGAAATAATTTCACCAAGTTTTATATTGAAAACCAACAAACAACAATTACAATTATCAGATAATGCACTTTTTGTGTGCAGAAACATTAAAATAACAACACAAAGTATGTAAACACATCAAATGAACAGCACTGACTATATGTCCGGTCTCATCCTGTGTGCTGGTCTAACATCCTGTACGCTGGTCTAACATCCTGTATGCTGGTCTAACATCCTGTATGCTGGTCTAACATCCTGTATGCTGGTCTAACATCCTGTATGCTGGTCTAACATCCTGTATGCTGGTCTAACATCCTGTACGCTGGTCTAACATCCTGTATGCTGGTCTAACATCCTGTACGCTGGTCTAACATCCTGTACGCTGGTCTAACATCCTGTATGCTGGTCTAACATCCTGTACGCTGGTCTAACATCCTGTATGCTGGTCTAACATCCTGTGTGCTGGTCTAACATCCTGTATGCTGGTCTAACATCCTGTATGCTGGTCTAACATCCTGTATGCTGGTCTAACATCCTGTGTGCTGGTCTAACATCCTGTATGCTGGTCTAACATCCTGTATGCTGGTCTAACATCCTGTACGCTGGCCTAAAATCCTGTACGCTGGTCTAACATCCTGTACGCTGGTCTAACATCCTGTGTGCTGGTCTAACATCCTGTACGCTGGTCTAACATCCTGTACGCTGGTCTAACATCCTGTACGCTGGTCTAACATCCTGTATGCTGGTCTAACATCCTGTATGCTGGTCTAACATCCTGTATGCTGGTCTAACATCCTGTACGCTGGTCTAACATCCTGTACGCTGGTCTAACATCCTGTACGCTGGCCTAAAATCCTGTATGCTGGTCTAACATCCTGTATGCTGGCCTAACATCCTGTATGCTGGTCTAACATCCTGTATGCTGGCCTAACATCCTGTATGCTGGTCTAACATCCTGTATGCTGGTCTAACATCCTGTATGCTGGTCTAACATCCTGTATGCTGGTCTAACATCCTGTATGCTGGTCTAACATCCTGTATGCTGGTCTAACATCCTGTATGCTGGTCTAACATCCTGTGTGCTGGTCTAACATCCTGTGTGCTGGTCTAACATCCTGTATGCTGGTCTAACATCCTGTGTGCTGGTCTAACATCCTGTACGCTGGTCTAACATCCTGTACGCTGGTCTAACATCCTGTATGCTGGCCTAACATCCTGTATGCTGGTCTAACATGCTGTACGCTGGTCTAACATCCTGTATGCTGGTCTAACATCCTGTATGCTGGTCTAACATCCTGTACGCTGGTCTAACATCCTGTATGCTGGTCTAACATCCTGTATGCTGGCCTAACATCCTGTATGCAGGTCTAACATCCTGTACGCTGGTCTAACATCCTGTACGCTGGTCTAACATCCTGTACGCTGGTCTAACATCCTGTATGCTGGTCTAACATCCTGTATGCTGGTCTAACATCCTGTACGCTGGTCTAACATCCTGTGTGCTGGTCTAACATCCTGTATGCTGGTCTAACATCCTGTATGTTGGTCTAACATCCTGTATGTTGGTCTAACATCCTGTACGCTGGTCTAACATCCTGTACGCTGGTCTAACATCCTGTATGCTGGTCTAACATCCTGTATGCTGGCCTAACATCCTGTACGCTGGTCTAACATCCTGTACGCTGGTCTAACATCCTGTATGCTGGTCTAACATCCTGTACGCTGGCCTAACATCCTGTACGCTGGTCTAACATCCTGTACGCTGGCCTAACATCCTGTATGCTGGCCTAACATCCTGTATGCTGGTCTAACATCCTGTATGCTGGCCTAACATCCTGTATGCAGGCCTAACATCCTGTATGCAGGCCTAACATCCTGTATGCTGGTCTAACATCCTGTATGCTGGTCTAACATCCTGTATGCTGGCCTAACATCCTGTATGCTGGTCTAACATCCTGTATGCTGGTCTAACATCCTGTATGCTGGTCTAACATCCTGTACGCTGGCCTAACATCCTGTACGCTGGTCTAACATCCTGTATGCTGGTCTAACATCCTGTATGCTGGCCTAACATCCTGTACGCTGGTCTAACATCCTGTACGCTGGCCTAACATCCTGTATGCTGGTCTAACATCCTGTATGCTGGCCTAACATCCTGTATGCTGGCCTAACATCCTGTATGCTGGTCTAACATCCTGTATGCTGGTCTAACATCCTGTATGCTGGTCTAACATCCTGTATGCTGGTCTAACATCCTGTACGCTGGTCTAACATCCTGTATGCTGGTCTAACATCCTGTACGCTGGTCTAACATCCTGTATGCAGGCCTAGCATCCTGTGTGCTGGTCTAACATCCTGTACGCTGGTCTAACATCCTGTACGCTGGTCTAACATCCTGTATGTATGCATCTTTGTTCACTTGAGATTTAAATGTAAAAATGTCAGCATATTTACTTTGTCGGGTTTGTTGTAATCTGCGAGGGGAGACAACGTGCCCGCTGGCAATGAACACTCTCTCTGATGTCACGCTGGATGCTGAGATGCACAAACGCTTCCTGGCAAACCCTGGCAAGGTGAGGCAGCTCTGATGCAGGGCCCCTCCACCACACCAGTGGATCCTGTTCTGGTTGAATGGGTGGCAGAGACAGGTAGTCCTTGATCTCTTCTTTCACTCTGTCTTCTGGGGTGGTTGGAATCTGACCCTCTTCACCTCTCCGATGCCTTGTTGAGGTAATCTTTCTCAGCAACCCGGTCAGGCCTTTCCCCTCCAATGCCGCTGTGGGGGTGTTGGTGGTGGAGGTGCTGCTGGTGCTTTGTGGTTCTTCCTTGACTTGTGCAGCTGTTAGCTTCAAGGCCTCCTGGACACAGCTGTCAGCTTCAAGGCCTCCTGGACACAGCTGTCAGCTTCAAGGCCTCCTGGACACAGCTGTCAGCTTCAAGGCCTCCTAGACACAGCTGTCAGCTTCAAGGCCTCCTGGACACAGCTGTCAGCTTCAAGGCCTCCTGGACACAGGTGTCAGCTTCAAGGCCTCCTGGACACAGCTGTCAGCTTTAAGGCCTCCTGGACACAGCTGTCAGCTTTAAGGCCTCCTGGACACAGCTGTCAGCTTTAAGGCCTCCTGGACACAGCTGTCAGTGTCAACTTTTGCAGCCTCAGGCTCATCTAACAAGCTCCTTTTGAAGCAGGGGTCAACGAAACAAGGCATGTGCATGACTCTCTTTGCCTTCTCTGTGTATCTGTTGTTAAGGTCTTCTCTGTGTATCTGTTGTTAAGGTCTTCTCTGTGTTTCTGTTGTTAAGGTCTTCTCTGTGTATCTGTTGTTAAGGTCTTCTCTGTGTATCTGTTGTTAAGGTCTTCTCTGTGTATCTGTTGTTAAGGTCTTCTCTGTGTATCTGTTGTTAAGGTCTTCTCTGTGTATCTGTTGTTAAGGTCTTCTCTGTGTATCTGTTGTTAAGGTCTTCTCTCATTACCCTTTTCATCTCCTTGGTCAGGGATGGCTCCGTATCCTTTTCCACCAGAACATCACTGGTGATGTGGTCCAGGACAGGTTAATGGCTGACAGTGTCACTCGTGTCTCTGAGGCAAGTGCATCTGTAAACTTGCTCAGAGGTTCAAGGAGCTGGCACAGTTGCTCCATGACACTTATGTCGGCATCCTTGGGCATCAGATGCCGTGTTCCTCTTTCTCCCGCCAGTGTCGCACAGACTGGCTGCTGTTGGCTGAGGAACCGCTCAAGCATCTTGTCTGTAGATCCCCCATCGGGTCACCACATCATGGATCAGAGCCTTTTGTTGTTGAGGCCAGCTTGCTTTTCTCTCAGTTCTCTCCTTCCGGCTCCGTGAGAAGCCTTGGACCAGATGACGGCAGGCCTTGACTGCTGTGTCAACTCTCTGAATTTGCAGAGCCTTTGAGATGGCCAGGTTCAAATGATGGTCAAAGCACCCAAGCCACAGATCTGGGAACTCTTCAAAAGCCTTGATAATGTTTTGTTGCGTTGTCTGTGGTTATGCAGACCAGGTCTTTCTTGTTGATCCCCTCCCACTCTTCCAGCATATTCTCAAAAAACTCTCTGTTGTTGTGAGCCGAGTGATCTTCTGGGGAGAACTGTGTTTCCAGGCAGTTAGATTCCAGGGGCCAGTCTGGGGTGAGGTGATGGAGGGTTGACCACCCCAGGGGTCCAGGGGCCAGTCTGGGGTGAGGTAAAGGATGTACCTGATGTAGGGTTGACCACCCCAGGGGTCCAGGGGCCAGTCTGGGGTGAGGTGATGGATAGTGAAGCTGATGTAGGGTTGACCACCCCAGGGGTCCAGGGGCCAGTCTGGGGTGAGGTGATGGAGGGTTGACCACCCCAGGGGTCCAGGGGCCAGTCTGGGGTGAGGTAATGGATAGTGAACCTGATGTAGGGTTGACCACCCCAGGGGTCCAGGGGCCAGTCTGGGGTGAGGTGATGGATAGTGAACCTGATGTAGGGTTGACCACCCCAGGGGTCCAGTAGCCAGTCTGGGGTGAGGTGATGGATAGTGAAGCTGATGTAGGGTTGACCACCCCAGGGGTCCAGGGGCCAGTCTGGGGTGAGGTGATGGATAGTGAAGCTGATGTAGGGTTGACCACCCCAGGGGTCCAGGGGCCAGTCTGGGGTGAGGTAATGGATAGTGAACCTGATGTAGGGTTGACCACCCCAGGGGTCCAGGGGCCAGTCTGGGGTGAGGTAATGGATAGTGAACCTGATGTAGGGTTGACCACCCCAGGGGTCCAGGGGCCAGTCTGGGGTGAGGTGATGGATAGTGAACCTGATGTAGGGTTGACCACCCCAGGGGTCCAGTAGCCAGTCTGGGGTGAGGTGATGGATAGTGAAGCTGATGTAGGGTTGACCACCCCAGGGGTCCAGGGGCCAGTCTGGGGTGAGGTGATGGATAGTGAAGCTGATGTAGGGTTGACCACCCCAGGGGTCCAGGGGCCAGTCTGGGGTGAGGTAATGGATAGTGAACCTGATGTAGGGTTGACCACCCCAGGGGTCCAGGGGCCAGTCTGGGGTGAGGTGATGGATAGTGAAGCTGATGTAGGGTTGACCACCCCAGGGGTCCAGGGGCCAGTCTGGGGTGAGGTAATGGATAGTGAAGCTGATGTAGGGTTGACCACCCCAGGGGTCCAGGGGCCAGTCTGGGGTGAGGTGATGGATAGTGAAGCTGATGTAGGGTTGACCACCCCAGGGGTCCAGGGGCCAGTCTGGGGTGAGGTGATGGATAGTGAAGCTGATGTAGGGTTGACCACCCCAGGGGTCCAGGGGCCAGTCTGGGGTGAGGTAATGGATAGGGAAGCTGATGTAGGGTTGACCACCCCAGGGGTCCAGGGGCCAGTCTGGGGTGAGGTGATGGATAGTGAAGCTGATGTAGGGTTGACCACCCCAGGGGTCCAGGGGCCAGTCTGGGGTGAGGTGATGGATAGTGAAGCTGATGTAGGGTTGACCACCCCCTCTTTCACTGGTCCAGAGGTCAGTAGTTGCAGCAAACCGTATGCCTTGAGCCAAACTTTTTTCAACATCAGCTGTAACCTGGTTGTACCGGTTTAGGATTTCAGTCTTGGAAAATAATGTTTGTGATGTCACTTTGTAGTGAGGCACGGCAACCTTCATCGGCCTCAGAAAGTCAGGCCTCTCAACAATATGAAATGGCATCATGTCCTTTGCAATGTAATATGAAAGGGCTGCAGTGAGGTCTTGATCATGTTTTGATGTGGGTACATAAGCAGCCTGCCTTTTAAATGCTTGCTAGAGTGTCTGTGTCACACCTGTAGATGAGGATGGACCAGTAGCATCACTGGTTTTGTCTGCTGCACGCCCACTCTGTAAACAAGGGAATAGCAAATGTACTATTATTAGTATTATTATTGGTGTTGTTACATTATACATTATTATTAACACACACACACACAGTCTATCTTCTGTGTTGCATTTGAGTATATGCAATGACCCCATGCACAATTGACATAAATACAGATGAGTCTTAAGACGACAGTGATGGTAATTGCAATGAGCCTAACAATTGACATAAATACAGGAGTCTTGTATAGGAGTCTTGTATAGGAGTCTTGTATAGGAGTCTTGTATCGGAGTATATAGTGTTTCTCCTGTTGGAACACTTGCAACCAAGTGGACTGACGGATTTTAAATGAACAAAATATGTTGGTTTGGTGACTAAACTACATAATGTGTTATCGTCTGCAATGGTAGGCTGGACACATTACATTTTAAACAATGTTTTTATCTGATAATTAGTTAATTGCATCCGCCGTGGGACCAAGTTACATAAAATGACCATATTTCCCAGCTGCTTGCCGTCGTTTTGAAGTAATCACGAAACAAAACAGGCCTTATTTTAGTGCATTTCTCACCCTGCCAGCTCCTATTAGTTGTATTGAGCACCGTGGCACCAACTCGCCTTCCGAACGTTCTATTCCCAGAAAATTGTTCAATGTCACAATGCCTGCTTCGCTTTCGTTGGCAATGAGACCTGCTCACGTTGTTGGTAGATCAAATGTAAACAACAACAACAAAAAATGACTCATGGAACTATGAGGTCGTCCCATTGTTTCCTATAGGAGAAATATAGGCATGTCTGTATATTTAGCCAAATATCTCGCAATGTGTAAATTTAGATTATTTCCAAGTCAGACGCTGTCACGGCCGTCGTCGGAAGGAGACCAAGGTGCAGCGTGGTGAGCGTTCATTTTCTTTTATTATTGTCAATGTCGCCAACAAAACAAGAAACAAAGAAACAACCGTGAAGCTTAACAGGGCCATAGTGCCACTAACAAAAATAACTACCCACAAATGCGAAAGGAAAAAAGCTGCCTAAGTATGATTCCCAATCAGAGACAACGATAGACAGCTGCCTCTGATTGAGAACCACACCCGGCCAAACACAAAGAAATAGAAAACATAGAAATAAAGAAACTAGAATGCCCACCCTAGTCACACCCTGGCCTAACCAAAATAGAGAATAAAAGTCTCTCTATAGCCAGGGCGTGTGTCACGTTCCTGACCTATTTTTATGTTATTTTGATTATGTTTAGTTGGTCAGGGCGTGAGTTGGGGTGGGCATTGTATGTTGTGTGTGTTTTGTTTAGTTTTGGGTGGTTATATGGTAAAGGGGGTGTTGGGTGTAGTGTATGGTTTTGTGTTGAGTGCATGTGTCTAGCGTTGTCTATGTTGGGTTAGTTGTCTAGGAGAGTCTATGGTTGCCTGAATGGGTTCCCAATTAGAGACAGCTGATTTCTGTTGTCTCTGATTGGGAGCCATATTTAGGGTAGCCATAGGCTTTCATGTGATGTGGGTAGTTGTCTATGTGATACGTTTGTAGCCTGTGTGTGCACATCGTTATTTAGCTTCACGATTGTTTTGGTTAGTTTGTAAGTGTGTTTGTTTCGTTTTGTCATCTTCGATCATTTATTAAAGGAAGATGGCTTATTTCCCTCATGCTGCGTTTTGGTCCGTCAATCCTCCACACGATCGTGACAGCGTGACAGACGCCAATTTAATCATGAGAATCTCCTCTTTGTAATTATGTAAGTCTGGGCAGCGAGCTCGGCTGTCATCAAATGCTAGCCCCAAAATACTTTTTTCCCTTGGAACGCTGAGCTCCCCCCATTGTTTTCCTATGGAGAGGCATGCCGGTCTATTTAGCCAAATATCTCACATTATGTATATTTAAAACGGGCATCGTTTTAATCAGGAGAATCCCCTCTTTGTAATTATGTAAGTCTGGGCAGCGAGCTCGTTTGTCATCAATCACTAGACCAGAAATAGTCCGAAGTTTCCCTTTTTTTCCCTACTTTCTCATTACGCAGACATAAGCACAGTTGACACCATTGTGGATGTTTACTTTCTATACAAGTTGTTTTTTTCCCAGTTTCGTCTGACGAACAGATTGTAGTGGTAAAAAAAGGGATACATTTTTTTGGTGCCATTTAAGCAAAATGGAAATCTAAGCATCACTCCAGTCAAAACAGGCTGTACGAACGTTCGATTCCAATCATTCATACCTGCTCTCTATATCAAGTCATATGTAGATCATACCTGCTCTCTATATCAAGTCATATGTAGATCATACCTGCTCTCTATATCAAGTCATATGTAGATCATACCTGCTCTCTATATCAAGTCATATGTAGATCATACCTGCTCTCTATATCTAGTCATATGTAGATCATACCTGCTCTCTATCAAGTCATATGTAGATCATACCTGCTCTCTATATCTAGTCATATGTAGATCATACCTGCTCTCTATCAAGTCATATGTAGATCATACCTGCTCTCTATATCTAGTCATATGTAGATCATACCTGCTCTATATATCAAGTCATATGTAGACCATACCTGCTCTCTATATCTAGTCATATGTAGACCATACCTGCTCTCTATATCAAGTCATATGTAGATCATACCTGCTCTCTCTATCAAGTCATATGTAGATCATACCTGCTCTCTATATTTAGTCATATGTAGATCATACCTGCTCTCTCTATCAAGTCATATGTAGATTTATACCTGCTCTCTCTATCTAGTCATATGTAGATCATACCTGCTCTCTATCAAGTCATATGTAGATCATACCTGCTCTCTATATCTAGTCATATGTAGATCATACCTGCTCTCTATATCAAGTCATATGTAGATCATACCTGCTCTCTATATCTAGTCATATGTAGATCATACCTGCTCTCTCTATCAAGTCATATGTAGATCATACCTGCTCTCTATATCAAGACATATGTATATTTATACCTGCTCTCTATATCTAATCATATGTAGATCATACCTGCTCTCTCTATCTAGTCATATGTAGATCATACCTGCTCTCTATATCTAGTCATATGTAGATCATACCTGCTCTCTGTATCAAGTCATATATAGATCATACCTGCTCTCTATATCAAGTCATATGTAGATCATACCTGCTCTCTATATCAAGTCATATGTAGATCATACCTGCTCTATATATCTAGTCATATGTAGATCATACCTGCTCTCTATATCTAGTCATATGTAGATCATACCTGCTCTCTGTATCAAGTCATATGTAGATCATACCTGCTCTCTATATCTAGTCATATGTAGATCATACCTGCTCTCTATATCTAGTCATATGTAGATCATACCTGCTCTCTATATCTAGTCATATGTAGATCATACCTGCTCTCTATATCAAGTCATATGTAGATCATACCTGCTCTCTATATCAAGTCATATGTAGATCATACCTGCTCTCTATATCAAGTCATATGTAGATCATACCTGCTCTCTATATCAAGTCATATGTAGATCATACCTGCTCTCTATATCAAGTCATATGTAGATCATACCTGCTCTCTCTATCAAGTCATATGTAGATCATACCTGCTCTCTATATCTAGTCATATGTAGATCATACCTGCTCTCTCTATCAAGTCATATGTAGATTTATACCTGCTCTCTCTATCTAGTCATATGTAGATCATACCTGCTCTCTATCAAGTCATATGTAGATCATACCTGCTCTCTATATCTAGTCATATGTAGATCATACCTGCTCTCTATATCAAGTCATATGTAGATCATACCTGCTCTCTATATCTAGTCATATGTAGATCATACCTGCTCTCTCTATCAAGTCATATGTAGATCATACCTGCTCTCTATATCAAGACATATGTATATTTATACCTGCTCTCTATATCTAATCATATGTAGATCATACCTGCTCTCTCTATCTAGTCATATGTAGATCATACCTGCTCTCTATATCTAGTCATATGTAGATCATACCTGCTCTCTGTATCAAGTCATATGTAGATCATACCTGCTCTCTATATCAAGTCATATGTAGATCATACCTGCTCTCTATATCAAGTCATATGTAGATCATACCTGCTCTATATATCTAGTCATATGTAGATCATACCTGCTCTCTATATCTAGTCATATGTAGATCATACCTGCTCTCTGTATCAAGTCATATGTAGATCATACCTGCTCTCTATATCTAGTCATATGTAGATCATACCTGCTCTCTATATCTAGTCATATGTAGATCATACCTGCTCTCTATATCTAGTCATATGTAGATCATACCTGCTCTCTATATCAAGTCATATGTAGATCATACCTGCTCTCTATATCAAGTCATATGTAGATCATACCTGCTCTCTATATCAAGTCATATGTAGATCATACCTGCTCTCTATATCAAGTCATATGTAGATCATACCTGCTCTCTATATCAAGTCATATGTAGATCATACCTGCTCTCTATATCTAGTCATGTGAAGTCTGCTGTAAAACTTTTCTGTAGGAGTAAAAGAAAGGTAATTCCTTTTTAATCAGGAAAACAGCATAAGCTCCTGTCAAGGTAAAACGGTAGAACGATAAAGAAAATAAGAAATGTAGAAAAGAAAGAGGTTATCTGATGGTTATCCCACGAAGAAGACATTCTCTGATGGTTATCCCAAGAAGAAGACATTCTCTGTCACTTTTCTCACACTAGATGAAGTCCTGTATATCATTACCCTCCAAGGTGGAACAGTGTCTGTCTCACAACTTCAACACATTTCTATAGAAGTCTGGTGTTCTATAGAATTCTTTGTTTCAGTATCTTCCATCATGTAAATCTGGTGTTGTATAATCCGCCCTACGTACATGGTGTCCTATGGGGATAATCCTTTACAAAGACATTTCAGATCATATGAAGGTGAAGATTATTCTGTCATGTCGAAGGAAGGGAGGGAAAAAAACAAGGTTATATATTGACCAATAGTGAGTGACGTTTAGAATTATGAGGTTCTATCTGTAAAAATGACTGAGAGATAATTGGCTTAAATTTCAGAACTCCCATTGATTTGAATAGTGTGAGATTTATTTTTTATCTTGTATTATTGAACTTGAAATACATGACTTGGTATTTAGATGAGGTGGAGAACATTGCACAGAACAAGGCTATGTCAATAAATACATTTTGACAGAAATCCCAAGCTCTTGTCATACTGATGCACACATCAACATTCACACAGTTACAACATACATAAGGGGAAATACAACACTCCTCCAAAACTCTAAAACTCTGACAGTACGGCCAAGCATTGACTGTCCCTCCCCACGGTCATCCAACATGGCCGATATAGCAGCCGGACTTGTCACATGAAAGTCTGGCTATCATCATCGTTTCATTTATTCCCGTCCTCTGGTGAAGAATCCCTCTCTTACTACGCCCTCTCCCTGTTGACTGGTCTGGCGCTGGCAGGTAAGGGGTGTTATAGCTCATCCTGCGAGCTCAGTGAAGTTCAGTGTAATGGCTGTTACTCTACCGGAGGCTCCCTGTGGGCCGGCTTAAATCGGCACTCTGAGATGTTCCATGATGGACGTGTTAGAGGCCTGTGTCTGTCCACAGCTGTAACTCCTGTATCTAACTCTGTGTTGCATTAAATGTCTGTCCTTCACTCAAGTTTTGGCTTAACTATGACTAGATTACATGAGCTGATTGTTGTAGTTGTAGTAGTATCAGTAGTAGTAATAGTAGAAGTAGAAGAAGTACTGGTGGTAGTAGTAGTAGAAGTAGCATCAGTAGTAGTAGAAGTATTACTGGTGGTAGTAGTAGTATCAGTAGTAGTAGAAGTATTACTGGTGGTAGAAGTAGTATCAGTAGTAGTAGAAGTAGAAGAAGTACTGGTGGTATTAGTAGTAGTACTGGTAGTAGTAGTAGTAGTATCAGTAGTAGTAGAAGTAGTACTGGTGGTAGTAGTAGTAGAAGTAGTATCAGTAGTAGTAGAAGTAGAAGAAGTATTGGTGGTATTAGTAGTAGTACTGGTAGTAGTAGTAGTAGTATCAGTAGTAGTAGAAGTAGTACTGGTGGTAGTAGTAGTAGAAGTAGTATCAGTAGTAGTAGAAGTAAAAGAAGTACTGGTGGAAGTAGTAGTAGTACTGGTAGTAGTAGTAGTGGTAGTAGTAGTAGTATTTTATTTATTTTGCTCCTTTGCACCCCAGTATCTCTACTTGCACACTCATCTTCTGCACATCTATCACTCCAGTGTTTAATTGCTATATTGTAATTATTTCACCACCATGGCCTATTTATTGCCAAACCTCCCTTATCCTACCTCATTTGCACACACTGTTTATAGACCTTTTCTATTGTATTATTGACTGCATGTTTGTTTATTCCATGTGCAACTCTGTGTTGTTGTGTGTGTCGAACTGCTGTGCTTTATCTTGGCCAGGTCGCAGTTGCAAATGAGAACTTGTTCTCAACTAGCCTACCTGGTTAAATAAAGGTGAAATAAAATGTTTAAAAAATCTCTCCATTCCACTGATCTCCCTTCGCAGTATGGTTCATGAATTAGGATCTTGTTCAGTTTAATGTTTTAATCATATTTCAATAATTCATGTCTAAAGCCATTACGACTTTAATTCATTGGGTTGTCCGTTCTCATTTATCTAACTAAAAAAGTTGAATTAATTTGTCTTCTGGCCGTTTCAATTGCTTAGTCTGGAAGTAGAATTTATTAGCTTATTCATGTGTTGTTCCTAACTTTTTGTATTGAACAAAACGTATCGAGGGGACTTTTTAAATCATAAATCATGCTCTCCGCTGACCCCACGTACTCCTGCTTAAACCCATCACTCACTCACATCTATCAAGGATCCTTCACTATGCTATGTTCCCAGTACCCGATGTAGGTAGACCAATGCTTTTCACAATGCGATTGATTGTATCTTTGCTCCATCTATTGAGATGCTGCCCCCTTTTTCCACATGGTGTGATACTTGCCCGATCTATCCTCTGTCTAAGTAACGATATGATCCCGTGGAATAATGAATCAAATGCATCATAATAAGGCTTACATTATTTCACTAGGCAATGTACCCAAATGTGATGCCCTCTGTACAAAGGATTCATTCATTCCTCATTTAATGTATTCTGAAAGATTCCGTTCCAGACAGACTGAGAAGGACATAAGTCCTCAAAGACCACAAAGGAAGTCCTCATAGACCACAAAGGAAGTGCTCATAGACCACAAAGCTTACAGGTGCATTTCTCAGTGAGGAAAATGGCCAATTCCCCCAACAGGTATTCAGCAGGAATGGGAATAGATCGTAAAGTGATCCATCCCCAGTCAGGCAGCTCTGCTCAGAGAAAGCCATCTGTCTGGTTCTCTGTTGGAGGCCTTCTCTCCTGTAGTTATCTAGTAATGATTCCTGGGCAACGATTCTATTCCATAACCATGTATGTGTCCCGAATGGGACCTTACATTCCCTCTATAGTGCACTAGTCTTGACCAGGGCCCATAGGGTAGTGCACTAAATAGGGAATCAGGTGCCATTTGGGACACGGACCCATGTGATATGGCAACAGACCCAGGGTCCTGTAGGTCAGTTAGACAACACATGTAGCAGTCATTCACCCTCTGGGGAACATAATGACTTTATCCATCGAGGCCAAATACCTTAGAGATGATTGACTAGTTTAGGAAACAAATCTGGATTTTCTTCAAGTATTTGTTTGTTTTTATTTATTTATTTGTGCTTTTGACAATAACACCATACACAAACCGGATGCGTGCCATCGGGCAAATAGATGTTGTCCCTCCACGCCAAACGCCATCACGACACACAGATTGAAATATCAAAACAAACTCTGAAGCAATTTTATTAATTTGGGGACAGGTCGAAAAGCATTAAACATTTATGGCAATTTAGCTAGCCAGCTTTGCAGTTGCTAGCTAATTTGTCCTATTTAGCTAGCTTGCTGTTGCTAGCTAATTTGTCCTGGGATATAAACGTTGTTATTTTACCTGAAATGCACAAGAAATGTTCTACTCCGACAATTAATCCACACATAAAACACTCAACCGAATCACTTCTAGTCATTTCTCCTCATTCCAGGCTTTTTCTTCTTTGGACTTTATATGGCGATTGGCATCTAACTTTCATAGGTGTATTACCATGACCGACCGACCTCTAGTCATCTTTCAATCACCCACGTGGGTATAACCATTGAGGAGATGGCACGTGGGTATCTGCTTCTAAAACCAATGAGGAGATGGGAGAGGCAGGACTTGATCCACGTTCAGCGTCACAAATAGAACTGACTTCTATTTTAGCGCTTGGCAACGCAGATGCTCGTTGGCGCAATGATTGAATAGTATGTATGCATTTATTTTGCAATACTCGCGCACGGTATGGCCAGCATGTAAGGGTGTTTTTGCAGGGGTCCTTTTATTTTGTTATATTTCTCTCTCAGATCCCATTTTTTTACAGCTCCATGTGATGTAACCTATAGATAACCCTGTCTGGGTGTTATTGGTTAGCTCCATGTGATGTAACCTATAGATAACCCTGTCTGGGTGTTATTGGTCAGCTCCATGTGATGTAACCTATAGATAACACTGTCTGGGTGTTATTGGTCAGCTCCATGTGATGTAACCTATAGATAACCCTGTCTGGGTGTTATTGGTTAGCTCCATGTGATGTAACCTATAGATAACCATGTCTGGGTGTTATTGGTTAGCTCCATGTGATGTAACCTATAGATAACCCTGTCTGGGTGTTATTGATCAGCTCCATGTGATGTAACCTATAGATAACCCTGTCTGGGTGTTATTGGTCAGCTCCATGTGATGTAACCTATAGATTACCCTGGCTGGGTGTTATTGGTCAGCTCCATGTGATGTAACCTATAGATAACCCTGTCTGGGTGTTATTGGTTAGCTCCATGTGATGTAACCTATAGATAACCATGTCTGGGTGTTATTGGTTAGCTCCATGTGATGTAACCTATAGATAACCCTGTCTGGGTGTTATTGATCAGCTCCATGTGATGTAACCTATAGATAACCCTGTCTGGGTGTTATTGGTCAGCTCCATGTGATGTAACCTATAGATAACCCTGTCTGGGTGTTATTGGTCAGCTCCATGTGATGTAACCTATAGATAACCCTGTCTGGGTGTTATTGATCAGCTCCATGTGATGTAACCTATAGATAACCCTGCCTGGGTGTTATTGGTCAGCTCCATGTGATGTAACCTATAGATAACCCTGTCTGGGTGTTATTGGTAGCTCCATGTGATGTAACCTATAGATAACCCTGTCTGGGTGTTATTGGTCAGCTCCATGTGATGTAACCTATAGATAACCCTGTCTGGGTGTTATTGGTTAGCTCCATGTGATGTAACCTATAGATAACCCTGTCTGGGTGTTATTGGTCAGCTCCATGTGATGTAACCTATAGATAACCCTGTCTGGGTGTTATTGGTTAGCTCCATGTGATGTAACCTATAGATAACCCTGTCTGGATGTTATTGGTTAGCTCCATGTGATGTAACCTATAGATAACCCTGTCTGGGTGTTATTGGTTTATTTGTCACGTGCTCCGAATACAACAGTGAAATGTGAAATGCTTTCTTACAGGCTCTAACCAATAGTTCAAAAAAGGTATTAGGTGAACAATAGGTAAGTAAAGAAATAAAAACAACAGTAAATAGACAGTAAATAACAGTTATAAAAATGGCTATATATAGTAGAGAGGCTATAAAAGTAGCGAGGCTACATACAGACACCGGTTAGTCAGGCTGATTGAGGTTGTATGTACATGTAGATATGGTTAAAGTGACTATGCATATATGATGAACAAAAAGTAGCAGTAGCGTAAAGAGAGGGTGGTGGGTGCAGATAGCCCGGTTAGCCAATGTGCAGGAGCACTGGTTGCTCGGGCCAACTGAGGTAGTATGTACATGAATATATAGTTAAAGTGACTGATAGAGGTGGTGTAGAAACGGCTCCATTCTGATGAGATTTAGCTGTCTATCAAAACCTCCCTTTGTTCAAATGAGTCCTATTTGTGATTTAAATAATTTTTTTACATTTTTCGTTTAATATTATTGTGAAATGTTTTTAGGATTTTTCCCATCAACCCTCGTGCCACAAAACAATGTCGCAGAAACTATTCCCAAATGAATATATTTCAGGCTGTCTCTGCGTCCTACCACTTGTCAATGTCAGAGAGGAGCTCGTCTTCTCATCTATTTATGGAGGCCAGGTGCTGTATTCAAAGTTTAATGTGTCTTCTTCCTGCTTGAATGATATCTGCTTCATTTACCTGGCGACTTCCAGTTCCATTCACGTTGAGGTAAATGTTATGTCATTAAGATTTGACTTTACGTAAATAAACTTGACGTGAGTGACAATGTTTCGACAAAGATACTTGTAATGACAATGTTTTTTTTTAAATCTGCAGAAACTCTGACTGTATTTTGAGATAACTTACATGCTCTGAATATAAATATATTTTACTCACTCGATTACATTTCTTTTTGGGAAAATAAACAGTGAAACAACTGTACAATGTGCTCTCCTTCTTTGAGAGCAATTGTCCACACAGACAAGCTTAGTTGTATAATGTCTGAGTCAGCTTGTTGTCTATGTAACGTGTAAGATGTCACCCTACATAGTGAACTACTATTTAACAATAAACAACCAGATCCACAATAAAGCTACATGTCCATAAGGCTGTCGTAATTCACAGCTCCCGAGTGGCACTGCGGTTTAAGGTACTGCATCTCAGTGCAAGAGGTGTCACTGCAGTCCCTGGTTCAAATCCAGGCTGCATCACATCTGGCTGTAATTGGAAGTTCCATAGGGTGGTGCACAATTGGCCCAGCGTCGTCCGTGTTTTGGCCGGGGTAGGGCGTCATTGTAAATAAGAATTTGTTCTTAACTGACTTGCCTAGTTAAAGAAAGGTTCAATTAAAAATAAATACATTTTGATTATTCTTTTCAACTGAGAGGAGCTCGTCTTCTCATCTATTTATGGAGGCCAGGTGCTGTATTCAAAGTTTAATGTGTCTTCTTCCTGCTTGAATGATATCTGGAAGTTAAAATATAAGATGCATTAATAATTGTCGTTAGTTCTAAAGTCGATCTCATTCTTATGGGATCTTACTTCGCCTCATGAAATCAGGTATAAAGGTGGGTGTCATCAGTCATGAAATACAGTTATTCTCCTCTGATATTAGCTTTATTAGGTGGAATACGGTTATTCTCATCAGATATTAGCTTTATTAGGTGGAATACGGTTATTCTCATCAGATATTAGCTTTATTAGGTGGAATACGGTTATTCTCCTCAGATATTAGCTTTATTAGGTGAAATACGGTTATTCTCATCAGATATTAGCTTTATTAGGTGGAATACGGTTATTCTCATCAGATATTAGCTTTATTAGGTGGAATACGGTTATTCTCATCAGATATTAGCTCTATTAGGTGGAATACGGTTATTCTCATCAGATATTAGCTTTATTAGGTGGAATACGGTTATTCTCATCAGATATTAGCTTTATTAGGTGGAATACGGTTATTCTCATCAGATATTAGCTTTATTAGGTGGAATACGGTTATTCTCATCAGATATTAGCTTTATTAGGTGGAATACGGTTATTCTCATCAGATATTAGCTTTATTAGGTGGAATACGGTTATTCTCATCAGATATTAGCTTTATTAGGTGGAATACGGTTATTCTCATCAGATATTAGCTTTATTAGGTGGAATACGGTTATTCTCATCAGATATTAGCTTTATTAGGTTGAATACGGTTATTCTCATCAGATATTAGCTTTATTAGGTGGAATACGGTTATTCTCATCAGATATTAGCTTTATTAGGTGGAATACGGTTATTCTCATCAGATATTAGCTTTATTAGGTTGAATACGGTTATTCTCATCAGATATTAGCTCTATTAGGTGGAATACGGTTATTCTCATCAGATATTCGTTTTATTAGGTGGAATACGGTTATTCTCATCAGATATTAGCTTTATTAGGTGGAATACGGTTATTCTCATCAAATATTAGCTTTATTAGGTGGAATACGGTTATTCTCATCAGATATTAGCTTTATTAGGTGGAATACGGTTATTCTCATCAGATATTAGCTTTATTAGGTGGAATACGGTTATTCTCAGCAGATATTGCTTTATTAGGTGGAATACGGTTATTCTCATCAGATATTAGCTTTATTAGGTGGAATACGGTTATTCTCATCAGATATTAGCTTTATTAGGTTGAATACGGTTATTCTCATCAGATATTAGCTCTATTAGGTGGAATACGGTTATTCTCATCAGATATTAGTTTTATTAGGTGGAATACGGTTATTCTCATCAGATATTAGCTTTATTAGGTGGAATACGGTTATTCTCATCAATTTTAGCTTTATTAGGTGGAATACGGTTATTCTCATCAGATATTAGCTTTATTAGGTGAAATACGGTTATTCTCATCAGATATTAGCTTTATTAGGAGGAATACGGTTATTCTCATCAGATATTAGCTTTATTAGGAAGAATACGGTTATTCTCATCAGATATTAGCTGTATTAGGTGGAATACGGTTATTCTCATCAGATATTTGCTTTATTAGGTAAAATACGGTTATTCTCATCAGATATTAGCTTTATTAGGTGGAATACGGTTATTCTCATCAGATATTAGCTTTATTAGGTGAAATACGGTTATTCTCATCAGATATTAGCTTTATTAGGAGGAATACGGTTATTCTCATCAGATATTAGCTTTATTAGGAAGAATACGGTTATTCTCATCAGATATTAGCTGTATTAGGTGGAATACGGTTATTCTCATCAGATATTTGCTTTATTAGGTAAAATACGGTTATTCTCATCAGATATTAGCTTTATTAGGTGGAATACGGTTATTCTCATCAGATATTAGCTTTATTAGGTGGAAAACGGTTATTCTCATCAGATATTAGCTTTATTAAGTGGAATACGGTTATTCTCATCAGATATTAGCTTTATTAGGTGGAATACGGTTATTCTCATCAGATATTAGCTCTATTAGGTGGAATACGGTTATTCTCATCAGATATTAGCTTTATTAGGTGGAATACGGTTATTCTCATCAGATATTAGCTATATTAGGTGGAATACGGTTATTCTCATCAGATATTAGCCTTGTTCCCTCTTCTAGCAGTAATCAGTGTCTCTCAGTCTGTTTGACTCTCCTCCCCATGCAGACGATGTCCTTTGTTCTGGGTTAATCCCAGCCCCCTTGTTTTGAGGTCTCCACATACGCTTTCCTCCGCAGCTGTACATAATTCTAGTTGTATATGTGTCAGCTTTTTAATAGTCCTGTTAAGCCTTGCCCAACGAGGCTGGACTTGATTTGTTGGTTCCCTCTGCTAGTTGGCTCCCAGGAGTACAGGCTCATTGATTTCATAGGCTGTGAGGAATCATTAATGCCCTGCTTCTCGAGACATTTAAACAGGATAATGGGTCACTCTGAGGAAGGTAAATAAAAATAGGTCTTCTGAGCAGAGGACAGACACTCTTCTTTTTCTTTTGTCCCTTATTTCTCTCCTTTAAACTGGGAGATAATACATGTTTGGTTACAGTCCAGACTCCAGAACCGTTAGACTCTCCGGGTCAACAAAGCTCCAATTAAAACAGCATTGTGGGAAAACTGAGCTCCATTCCAGAAATTAGTATTTTGCAGTCGATGGGCTCTCGCTCTCATTACAACGTTACCACCTACCGATCCACCCAGTCGATGGGCTCTCTCTCTCTCATTACAACGTTACCACCTACCGATCCACCCAGTCGATGGTCTCTCTCTCTCTCATTACAACGTTACCACCTACCGATCCACCCAGTCGATGGTCTCTCTCTCTCTCATTACAACGTTACCACCTACCGATCCACCCAGTCGATGGTCTCTCTCTCTCATTACAACGTTACCACCTACCGATCCACCCAGTCGATGGGCTCTCTCTCTCTCATTACAACGTTACCACCTACCGATCCACCCAGTCGATGGTCTCTCTCTCTCATTACAACGTTACCACCTACTGATCCACCCAGTCGATGGGCTCTCTCTCTCTCATTACAACGTTACCACCTACCGATCCACCCAGTCGATGGTCTCTCTCTCTCTCATTACAACGTTCCCACCTACCGATCCACCCAGTCGATGGGCTCTCTCTCTCTCATTACAACGTTACCACCTACCGATCCACCCAGTCGATGGGCTCTCTCTCTCATTACAACGTTACCACCTACCGATCCACCCAGTCGATGGTCTCTCTCTCTCATTACAACGTTACCACCTACCGATCCACCCAGTCGATGGGCTCTCTCTCTCATTACAACGTTACCACCTACCGATCCACCCAGTCGATGGGCTCTCTCTCTCATTACAACGTTACCACCTACCGATCCACCCAGTCGATGGTCTCTCTCTCTCTCTCATTACAACGTTACCACCTACCGATCCACCCAGTCGATGGTCTCTCTCTCTCTCTCATTACAACGTTACCACCTACCGATCCACCCAGTCGATGGACTCTCTCTCATTACAACGTTACCACCTACCGATCCACCCAGTCGATGGTCTCTCTCTCTCATTACAACGTTACCACCTACCGATCCACCCAGTCGATGGGCTCTCTCTCTCATTACAACGTTCCCACCTACCGATCCACCCAGTCGATGGTCTCTCTCTCTCATTACAACGTTACCACCTACTGATCCACCCAGTCGATGGGCTCTCTCTCTCTCATTACAACGTTACCACCTACCGATCCACCCAGTCGATGGGCTCTCTCTCTCATTACAACGTTACCACCTACCGATCCACCCAGTCGATGGGCTCTCTCTCTCTCATTACAACGTTACCACCTACCGATCCACCCAGTCGATGGGCTCTCTCTCTCTCATTACAACGTTACCACCTACCGATCCACCCAGTCGATGGGCTCTCTCTCTCATTACAACGTTACCACCTACCGATCCACCCAGTCGATGGACTCTCTCTCATTACAACGTTCCCACCTACCGATCCACCCAGTCGATAGGCTCTCTCTCTCATTACAACGTTACCACCTACCGATCCACCCAGTCGATGGGCTCTCTCTCTCTCATTACAACGTTACCACCTACCGATCCACCCAGTCGATGGGCTCTCTCTCTCTCATTACAACGTTATCACCTACCGATCCACCCAGTCGATGGGCTCTCTCTCATTACAACGTTCCCACCTACCGATCCACCCAGTCGATAGGCTCTCTCTCTCATTACAACGTTACCACCTACCGATCCACCCAGTCGATGGACTCTCTCTCTCTCATTACAACGTTACCACCTACCGATCCACCCAGTCGATGGTCTCTCTCTCTCTCTCATTACAACGTTACCACCTACCGATCCACCCAGTCGATGGGCTCTCTCTCTCTCATTACAACGTTACCACCTACCGATCCACCCAGTCGATGGACTCTCTCTCATTACAACGTTACCACCTACCGATCCACCCAGTCGATGGGCTCTATCTCTCATTACAACGTTACCACCTACCGATCCACCCAGTCGATGAGCTCTCTCTCTCTCATTACAACGTTACCACCTACCGATCCACCCAGTCGATGGGCTCTCTCTCTCATTACAACGTTACCACCTACCGATCCACCCAGTCGATGGACTCTCTCTCATTACAACGTTACCACCTACCGATCCACCCAGTCGATGGGCTCTCTCTCATTACAACGTTACCACCTACCGATCCACCCAGTCGATGGGCTCTCTCTCTCATTACAACGTTACCACCTACCGATCCACCCAGTCGATGGTCTCTCTCTCTCTCATTACAACGTTACCACCTACCGATCCACCCAGTCGATGGGCTCTCTCTCTCTCATTACAACGTTACCACCTACCGATCCACCCAGTCGATGGGCTCTCTCGCTCTAATTACAACATTACCACCTGCCGATCCACCCAGTCGATGGGCTCTCTCTCTCTCATTACAACGTTACCACCTACCGATCCACCCAGTCGATGGGCTCTCTCTCTCATTACAACGTTACCACCTACCGATCCACCCAGTCGATGGTCTCTCTCTCTCATTACAACGTTACCACCTACCGATCCACCCAGTCGATGGACTCTCTCTCTCATTACAACGTTATCACCTACTGATCCACCCAGTCGATGGTCTCTCTCTCTCTCTCATTACAACGTTACCACCTACCGATCCACCCAGTCGATGGGCTCTCTCTCTCTCTCATTACAACGTTATCACCTACTGATCCACCCAGTCGATGGTCTCTCTCTCTCTCTCATTACAACGTTACCACCTACCGATCCACCCAGTCGATGGTCTCTCTCTCTCATTACAACGTTACCACCTACCGATCCACCCAGTCGATGGGCTCTCTCTCATTACAACGTTATCACCTACCGATCCACCCAGTCGATGGTCTCTCTCTCTCTCATTACAACGTTACCACCTACCGATCCACCCAGTCGATAGGCTCTCTCTCTCTCATTACAACGTTATCACCTACCGATCCACCCAGTCGATAGGCTCTCTCTCTCTCATTACAACGTTACCACCTACCGATCCACCCAGTCGATGAGCTCTCTCTCTCTCATTACAACGTTACCACCTACCGATCCACCCAGTCGATAGGCTCTCTCTCTCTCATTACAACGTTACCACCTACCGATCCACCCAGTCGATAGGCTCTCTCTCTCTCATTACAACGTTACCACCTACCGATCCACCCAGTCGATGGGCTCTCTCTCTCTCATTACAACGTTACCACCTACCGATCCACCCAGTCGATAGGCTCTCTCTCTCTCATTACAACGTTACCACCTACCGATCCACCCAGTCGATGGGCTCTCTCTCTCTCATTACAACGTTACCACCTACCGATCCACCCAGTCGATGGGCTCTCTCTCTCTCATTACAACGTTACCACCTACCGATCCACCCAGTCGATGGGCTCTCTCTCTCATTACAACGTTACCACCTACCGATCCACCCAGTCGATGGACTCTCTCTCATTACAACGTTACCACCTACCGATCCACCCAGTCGATGGGCTCTCTCTCTCATTACAACGTTACCACCTACCGATCCACCCAGTCGATGAGCTCTCTCTCTCTCATTACAACGTTACCACCTACCGATCCACCCAGTCGATGGGCTCTCTCTCTCATTACAACGTTACCACCTACCGATCCACCCAGTCGATGGACTCTCTCTCATTACAACGTTACCACCTACCGATCCACCCAGTCGATGGGCTCTCTCTCATTTCAACGTTACCACCTACCGATCCACCCAGTCGATGGGCTCTCTCTCTCATTACAACGTTACCACCTACCGATCCACCCAGTCGATGGTCTCTCTCTCTCTCATTACAACGTTACCACCTACCGATCCACCCAGTCGATGGGCTCTCTCTCTCTCATTACAACGTTACCACCTACCGATCCACCCAGTCGATGGGCTCTCTCGCTCTAATTACAACATTACCACCTGCCGATCCACCCAGTCGATGGGCTCTCTCTCTCTCATTACAACGTTACCACCTACCGATCCACCCAGTCGATGGGCTCTCTCTCTCTCATTACAACGTTACCACCTACCGATCCACCCAGTCGATGGGCTCTCTCTCATTACAACGTTACCACCTACTGATCCACCCAGTCGATGGGCTCTCTCTCTCATTACAACGTTACCACCTACCGATCCACCCAGTCGATGGTCTCTCTCTCTCATTACAACGTTACCACCTACCGATCCACCCAGTCGATGGACTCTCTCTCTCATTACAACGTTATCACCTACTGATCCACCCAGTCGATGGTCTCTCTCTCTCTCTCATTACAACGTTACCACCTACCGATCCACCCAGTCGATGGTCTCTCTCTCTCATTACAACGTTACCACCTACCGATCCACCCAGTCGATGGGCTCTCTCTCATTACAACGTTATCACCTACCGATCCACCCAGTCGATGGTCTCTCTCTCTCTCATTACAACATTACCACCTACCGATCCACCCAGTCGATGGTCTCTCTCTCTCTCATTACAACGTTACCACCTACCGATCCACCCAGTCAATGGGCTCTCTCTCTCTCATTACAACGTTACCACCTACCGATCCACCCAGTCGATGGGCTCTCTCTCTCTCATTACAACGTTACCACCTACCGATCCACCCAGTAGATGGTCTCTCTCTCTCTCATTACAACGTTATCACCTACCGATCCACCCAGTCGATAGGCTCTCTCTCTCTCATTACAACGTTACCACCTACCGATCCACCCAGTCGATGGGCTCTCTCTCTCTCATTACAACGTTATCACCTACCGATCCACCCAGTCGATAGGCTCTCTCTCTCTCATTACAACGTTACCACCTACCGATCCACCCAGTCGATGGGCTCTCTCTCTCTCATTACAACGTTACCACCTACCGATCCACCCAGTCGATAGGCTCTCTCTCTCTCATTACAACGTTACCACCTACCGATCCACCCAGTCGATGGGCTCTCTCTCTCTCATTACAACGTTATCACCTACCGATCCACCCAGTCGATAGGCTCTCTCTCTCTCATTACAACGTTACCACCTACCGATCCACCCAGTCGATGGGCTCTCTCTCTCATTACAACGTTACCACCTACCGATCCACCCAGTCGATGGTCTCTCTCTCTCTCATTACAACGTTACCACCTACCGATCCACCCAGTCGATGGGCTCTCTCTCTCATTACAACGTTACAACCTACCGATCCACCCAGTCGATGGGCTCTCTCTCATTACAACGTTACCACCTACCGATCCACCCAGTCGATGGTCTCTCTCTCTCTCATTACAACGTTACCACCTACCGATCCACCCAGTCGATGGGCTCTCTCTCATTACAACGTTACCACCTACCGATCCACCCAGTCGATGGGCTCTCTCTCATTACAACGTTACCACCTACTGATCCACCCAGTCGATGGTCTCTCTCTCTCTCATTACAACGTTACCACCTACCGATCCACCCAGTCGATGGTCTCTCTCTCTCTCTCATTACAACGTTACCACCTACCGATCCACCCAGTCGATGGTCTCTCTCTCTCTCTCATTACAACGTTACCACCTACCGATCCACCCAGTCGATGGGCTCTCTCTCTCATTACAACGTTACCACCTACCGATCCACCCAGTCGATGGTCTCTCTCTCTCTCTCATTACAACGTTACCACCTACTGATCCACCCAGTCGATAGGCTCTCTCTCTCTCATTACAACGTTACCACCTACCGATCCACCCAGTCGATGGGCTCTCTCTCTCATTACAACGTTACCACCTACCGATCCACCCAGTCGATGGGCTCTCTCTCTCTCATTACAACGTTACCACCTACCGATCCACCCAGTCGATGGTCTCTCTCTCTCTCTCATTACAACGTTATCACCTACCGATCCACCCAGTCGATGGGCTCTCTCTCATTACAACGTTCCCACCTACCGATCCACCCAGTCGATAGGCTCTCTCTCTCATTACAACGTTACCACCTACCGATCCACCCAGTCGATGGACTCTCTCTCTCTCATTACAACGTTACCACCTACCGATCCACCCAGTCGATGAGCTCTCTCTCTCTCATTACAACGTTACCACCTACCGATCCACCCAGTCGATGGGCTCTCTCTCTCATTACAACGTTACCACCTACCGATCCACCCAGTCGATGGGCTCTCTCTCTCTCATTACAACGTTACCACCTACCGATCCACCCAGTCGATGGGCTCTCTCTCTCATTACAACGTTACCACCTACCGATCCACCCAGTCGATGAGCTCTCTCTCTCTCATTACAACGTTACCACCTACCGATCCACCCAGTCGATGGGCTCTCTCTCATTACAACGTTACCACCTACTGATCCACCCAGTCGATGGTCTCTCTCTCTCATTACAACGTTACCACCTACCGATCCACCCAGTCGATGGTCTCTCTCTCTCATTACAACGTTACCACCTACCGATCCACCCAGTCGATGGGCTCTCTCTCTCTCATTACAACGTTATCACCTACTGATCCACCCAGTCGATGGTCTCTCTCTCTCTCTCATTACAACGTTACCACCTACCGATCCACCCAGTCGATGGGCTCTCTCTCATTACAACGTTATCACCTACCGATCCACCCAGTCGATGGGCTCTCTCTCTCATTACAACGTTATCACCTACCGATCCACCCAGTCGATGGGCTCTCTCTCTCTCATTACAACGTTACCACCTACCGATCCACCCAGTCGATGGTCTCTCTCTCTCATTACAACGTTACCACCTACCGATCCACCCAGTCGATGGTCTCTCTCTCTCATTACAACGTTACCACCTACCGATCCACCCAGTCGATGGTCTCTCTCTCTCTCTCATTACAACGTTACCACCTACCGATCCACCCAGTCGATGGTCTCTCTCTCTCATTACAACGTTATCACCTACCGATCCACCCAGTCGATGGTCTCTCTCTCTCTCATTACAACGTTACCACCTACCGATCCACCCAGTCGATGGTCTCTCTCTCTCTCATTACAACGTTACCACCTACTGATCCACCCAGTCGATAGGCTCTCTCTCTCTCATTACAACGTTACCACCTACCGATCCACCCAGTCGATGGGCTCTCTCTCTCATTACAACGTTACCACCTACCGATCCACCCAGTCGATGGGCTCTCTCTCTCTCATTACAACGTTACCACCTACCGATCCACCCAGTCGATGGTCTCTCTCTCTCTCTCATTACAACGTTATCACCTACCGATCCACCCAGTCGATGGGCTCTCTCTCATTACAACGTTCCCACCTACCGATCCACCCAGTCGATGGGCTCTCTCTCTCATTACAACGTTACCACCTACCGATCCACCCAGTCGATGGACTCTCTCTCTCTCTCATTACAACGTTACCACCTACCGATCCACCCAGTCGATGAGCTCTCTCTCTCTCATTACAACGTTACCACCTACCGATCCACCCAGTCGATGGGCTCTCTCTCTCATTACAACGTTACCACCTACCGATCCACCCAGTCGATGGGCTCTCTCTCTCTCATTACAACGTTACCACCTACCGATCCACCCAGTCGATGGGCTCTCTCTCTCATTACAACGTTAC
Source organism: Salvelinus alpinus (assembly GCF_045679555.1). Classification (NCBI taxonomy): domain Eukaryota; kingdom Metazoa; phylum Chordata; class Actinopteri; order Salmoniformes; family Salmonidae; genus Salvelinus; species Salvelinus alpinus. The sequence continues at coordinate 98,742,690 of NC_092088.1, forward strand.
CACCTACCGATCCACCCAGTCGATGAGCTCTCTCTCTCTCATTACAACGTTACCACCTACCGATCCACCCAGTCGATGGGCTCTCTCTCATTACAACGTTACCACCTACTGATCCACCCAGTCGATGGTCTCTCTCTCTCATTACAACGTTACCACCTACCGATCCACCCAGTCGATGGTCTCTCTCTCTCATTACAACGTTACCACCTACCGATCCACCCAGTCGATGGGCTCTCTCTCTCTCATTACAACGTTATCACCTACTGATCCACCCAGTCGATGGTCTCTCTCTCTCTCTCATTACAACGTTACCACCTACCGATCCACCCAGTCGATGGGCTCTCTCTCTCTCATTACAACGTTACCACCTACCGATCCACCCAGTCGATGGTCTCTCTCTCTCATTACAACGTTACCACCTACCGATCCACCCAGTCGATGGTCTCTCTCTCTCTCTCATTACAACGTTACCACCTACCGATCCACCCAGTCGATGGTCTCTCTCTCTCATTACAACGTTATCACCTACCGATCCACCCAGTCGATGGTCTCTCTCTCTCTCATTACAACGTTACCACCTACCGATCCACCCAGTCGATGGTCTCTCTCTCTCTCATTACAACGTTCCCACCTACCGATCCACCCCCGGCACCTCTATTGCGCTCAGCTCTCACCCAGCGTTAATTTACATTTTTTTAAATAAAAAACATAACCATTATTTAACTAGGCAAGTAAGTTAAGAACAAACTATTATTAACAATGAGTGCCAATCGGGGAACAGAGGTTTAACTGCCTGTTCAGGGGCAGAACAACAGATCTGTACCTTGTCAGCTCGGGGATTCGATCCAGCAACCTTTTGGTTATTGGCCCAACGCTCTAACCACTAGGGTACTTACCACCCCCTCACTGTTATGAGAGGACGGGAGACAGATGCTGGTTTCACATGCTAAACTAATCTCTGTATTAACAGGAGAGTTATGAGAGGACGGGAGACAGATGCTGGTTTCACATGCTAAACTAATCTCTGTATTAACAGGAGAGTTATGAGAGGACGGGAGACAGATGCTGGAATCACATGCTAAACTAATCTCTGTATTAACAGGAGAGTTATGAGAGGACGGGAGACAGATGCTGGTTTCACATGCTAAACTAATCTCTGTATCAACAGGAGAGTTATGAGAGGACGGGAGACAGATGCTGGTTTCACATGCTAAACTAATCTCTGTATCAACAGGAGAGTTATGAGAGGATGGGAGACAGATGCTGGTTTCACATGCTAAACTAATCTCTGTATCAACAGGAGAGTTATGAGAGGATGGGAGACAGATGCTGGTTTCACATGCTAAACTAATCTCTGTATCAACAGGAGAGTTATGAGAGGATGGGAGACAGATGCTGGTTTCACATGCTAAACTAATCTCTGTATCAACAGGAGAGTTATGAGAGGACGGGAGACAGATGCTGGTTTCACATGCTAAACTAATCTCTGTATCAACAGGAGAGTAAATAAATAAACCAGTATATAGCTGTAAAATACCAATAACGTTGTGTTGAAACCCACAGTGATGGTTCTAAATGCCAGAGTAACTAGAGTAAAACAGTAACACACGTGAACCGAGAATAAGTTGAGAGACATTGCAACCTCTATGCATGCATCCTGTTGTCTACATGAAGGTGATGATCCTCTTACCCAGTTACGTGAGGTGATTAAACCCCATTTGCGTTCCACAGGGTCATTAGATGTGCTATAGATAATAGTACCCTAATGATCCTGTTGACACAACATTTTCTCTCAGTGTTTACACCCTACTCCCTTTGATAATGGTCTCATAATGGTCCTGTCTCACCACTCTGACATGCTTCAATGTATCTCTGTAATAATGTTGTAAGGAAGCAGCGTGATATGGTGCTATTATTGTCATTCAGAGGCAGCAATGAGGCGCATCCCAAATGGCACCTGTACAGATGTAGGATCTTAATTTGATCACCATGTTGCAGGAGAACTTTTCTGCAATACAGGAAATGTCAAATGTGTTATTTGAGGATTAAAAAGGATTCTGAAGTTTGTCATTTTCACTTCCAAATTTCAACAACAAAAAAAAATACTACAAAAATGTCCATTAATTATAATGTACATAATAATTCACATTTCCTATGGCTGCAGAAATATTTGACTGCTGTAGCAAACTGGCTCAAATGAAGATCCTACATCTGTATTCATGTTTCTGTATTATATGCAGTCCTTATTACCAGGCCCATAAGGGTGTGCTGTAGGTAATAGGGTGACATTTGGGATACAACCAATCTAGTGTTAATGAGTATTGATTTAGATCAGGATTCAACTCTATCCTATCATATCTTATCATATCTCATCTCCTCTCATATCTCCTCTATAAATGGTACTTCTAACTGTAGTTGTTGTGGCTCCATCCAGTCTGTGGGGTTAACAATGTTTTAATATATGTGCATCTTGTTGTGTCAGGAGAATCCCACAGTATCCAGCACTATCTATGATAAGAGAGACTTCAGACATTAAAGTGTCTGCTCCTGCTCTTCTTTCCTCTTTGTTCTGGTCCAGGGTTGTAATAGATCATCTTTGTTCTGGACCAGGGTTGTAATATATCATCTTTGTTCTGGTCCAGGGTTGTAATATATAATCTTTGTTCTGGACCAGGGTTGTAATAGATCATCTTTGTTCTGGACCAGGGTTGTAATAGATCATCTTTGTTCTGGACCAGGGTTGTAATAGATCACCTTTGTTCTGGACCAGGGTTGTAATAGATCATCTTTGTTCTGGTCCAGGGTTGTAATAGATCATCTTTGTTCTGGACCAGGGTTGTAATAGATCATCTTTGTTCTGGACCAGGGTTGTAATAGATTATCTTTGTTCTGGACCAGGGTTGTGATAGATAATCTTTGTTCTGGTCCAGGGTTGTAATAGATAATCTTTGTTCTGGACCAGGGTTGTGATAGATCATCTTTGTTCTGGACCAGGGTTGTAATAGATCATCTTTGTTCTGGACCAGGGTTGTAATAGATAATCTTTGTTCTGGTCCAGGGTTGTAATAGATCATCTTTGTTCTGGACCAGGGTTGTAATAGATCATCTTTGTTCTTTACCAGGGTTGTAATAGATCATCTTTGTTCTTTACCAGGGTTGTAATAGATCATCTTTGTTCTGGTCCAGGGTTGTAATAGATCATATTTGTTCTGGTCCAGGGTTGTAATAGATCATCTTTGTTCTGGACCAGGGTTGTAATAGATCATCTTTGTTCTGGACCAGGGTTGTAATAGATCATCTTTGTTCTGGACCTTGGTTGTAATAGATTATCTTTGTTCTGGACCAGGGTTGTAATAGATTATCTTTGTTCTGGACCAGGGTTGTAATAGATAATCTTTGTTCTGGACCAGGGTTTTAATTTTGCCTTGAACCTGTCCACAGAGGAACACCTTGCTACCTCAGCCCTCCAGCTGTTCTGGGTTCTCTCCCCCTCCCACCATCCCCCTCTCCCTCTCTCCCTGTCCCCCTCCAGCTGCTCTGGGTTCTCTCCCCCTCCCACCATCCCCCTCTCCCTCTCTCCCTGTCCCCCTCCAGCTGCTCTGGGTTCTCTCCCCCTCCCACCATCCCCCTCTCCCTCTCTCCCTGTCCCCCTCCAGCTGCTCTGGGTTCTCTCCCCCTCCCACCATCCCCCTCTCCCTCTCTCCCTGTCCCCCTCCAGCTGCTCTGGGTTCTCTCCCCCTCCCACCATCCCCCTCTCCCTCTCTCCCTGTCCCCCTCCAGCTGCTCTGGGTTCTCTCCCCCTCCCACCATCCCCCTCTCCCTCTCCTGTTCCCCTCCAGCTGCTCTCTCTCCAGTCCCCCCTCCACCCTCTCTCTCTCCACAATGACAAGGGAAACAGGAGGATAGCTACTGGGTGGCCAATCAGTTAGAAGTTACATACTCCTGGAGATCTCTCTCACACACTTGTTCTCTCTCTCACTCTGCCTCTGTCACATCAAACAGCAGCAGATTTATTTAAAGGAAAAATACATTTTTTGCAACACAGGTTTTGAGGGCAGAACATTCAGTTCATAACGATTATTCAGACTTCTCTCTGAGAGAATTCCCACACTCAGACCAGACACCTAATTGTCTCCCAGCGTGATAGAGAAAGTTGAGATAGATAAATATACATTCATATTTAAAGGAATGGTATTATTTGCACAGGATTTGAGGGCCGGCAGAACATTGGGTTCAATCATTCAGAATCCTCTCACTAGGACTCTGCTTACTCAGAAGGCCCTAACTAACCATCTCTCTGTCTCTCTCAGCATGATAGATAGTCATATACATATATATGTATGTATGTATCTTTGTCCTTTATATTGTATCTTTGTCCTTTATATTGTATCTTTGTCCTTTATATTGGAGCTTTGTCCTTTATATTGGGTCTTTGTCCTTTATATTGGAACTTTGTCCTTTATATTGGATCTTTGTCCTTTAAATTGGAGCTTTGTCCTTTATATTTGATCTTTGTCCTTTATATTTGATCTTTGTCCTTTATTTGGGGTCTTTGTCCTTTATATTGGGTCTTTGTCCTTTATATTGGAACTTTGTCCTTTATATTGGGTCTTTGTCCTTTATATTGGATCTTCGTCCTTTATATTGGATCTTTGTCCTTTATTTGGGGTCTTTGTCCTTTATATTGGGTCTTTGTCCTTTATATTGGGTCTTTGTCCTTTATATTGGATCTTTGTTCTTTATATTGGATCTTTGTCCTTTATATTGGATCTTTGTCCTGTGAAAAGTGTTGATGTGCGTAAATCTCTCTATGGTCTGAGTGGTTTTAATATTACATGCCCACGGTGAGAAATGATGGTGCCTGTAAGTGTGACAGAGCCTATTTAAACCAAGTTATTGTTTCCTTTTGTTTAGAATTTGATTAGTTATACATTATCTTTTTTAGACCTCATCAATAATGAATGTTTGGTTTGTCCATGCTCAGCCATCATGTCATTTCTAGTAGGCCCAGCCCCTATATCAGTGTGAATGATATGGAAGCCATTCAAATACTTAGAACAATGCGGACACTTAATGTATTTAGCAGAGATACATCTGTCTCCATTTTGTTATTTCGTTTCTGTAAACCATTTAACAAACTATAACGGGACTAACAATGACACCAATTCCAAGGTAACACATAAAAGACCGTAAATACACAACTTGAAACAACCACATATTTTGCCATGGAGCACGTTCTGATTGGCCAGTGAGGGGCACAAGCCTTGGACAAACACACACAACTTGTTAATTCATCAAAACCCAGCCCTTTCTCGGCAACGCCAGCAGGTTCGCCTATAATTGTAATAGTGAAAATTTTAAAATTTTACATTTAAGTCATTTAGCAGACGCTCTTATCCAGAGCGACTTACAAATTGGAAAGTTCATACATATTCATCCTGGTCCCCCCGTGGGGAATGAACCCACAACCCTGGCGTTGCAAGCGCCATGCTCTACCAACTGAGCCACACGGGACCAAAAATGGTCCCGAAAATAGCAACAATATTTCTGACACGCTCCTGAACATATAGTACTACCACCTGTGCTGTAGATGTACCATTGTACCATTAAGTGTGTTAAAATAGAGCCATGAATGTTTTCATTTTCAAAGCTGTTTTCGCGAGGTTACGAGGAGGCAGGTAGCCTGGTGGTTAGAACGTTAGACTAGTAACCGAAAAGTTGCTAGATCGATTCCCCGAGCTGACAAGGTAAAAAATCTGTCGTTCTGCCCCTGAACAAGGCAGTTAACCCACTGTTCCCCGGTAGGCCGTCATTGTAAATAAGAATTTGTTCTTAAACTGACTTGCCTAGTTAGATAAAATGATCTGTGATGATGCTGGATTCTTATTCAAAGCCTTCACTGACGAGATGTCCTCAGTCTGTGTGGGTCTTGGTGGTGGAAGACACTGGCTGTTTGTCCAGAGTTATCCCCAATGCTGAGTTTAAACATGCGTTAGGCTATCAATGTAGAATCTGCAGAGTGCATTGGATGGTAGTAATGCAGCAGTAAGGAAGGGGATTGGAGGTCATTGTTACCTTTTGACATTGACTCGTTTGTGTTTTACAAAAATAATTGACATGGTTGAGTAAAGAGGCAAATAATTAATGAGGCGAAGTGGATTCGGTTTTAAATGAGGACGTGCACGTTTTAAATACATCCCTAATCAACTGTTTTGATTTCCCCTTGAGTGGACTTACATCCCGTAAGTCCACTCAAGGGGAAATCAAAACAGTTGATTAGGGATGTATTTAAAATCTATTTAAATCTAGAATATAGCCTTCGATTTTTCCTCATTTACTTGAGCTGCGTCCCAAATAGAAGCCTATTCCCTTTATAGAGCAATACATCTGAGAGACGGAAGGAGGGGGGAGGAGCTGACAGTACGTTGCTGTTTGCTCATTGGTGAATTATTTAGGAAAACAACATCAAGGTTTCTGGTCAATAGGAACATCAACTCTGTGTGACTATCTATCACAAAGGGCATGAACACGTTGGAGACTCCATTCTGCCAGACAGACAGACAACGTCAACATAACGTGGACGGGGGAAAAATCCAAGTCCTCATTCAACTTCAAATCCAATTGGACGATACCCACCCACACCATTATACCATTTGGGACGCACATAGTGTTACTGTTAGGTGTGAGATTGTAATCAACAGGTCTCACACAGAGAGACTCCCATCCTTACATGTTGTAATCAGTAGGTATCACACAGAGAGACTCCCATCCTTACATGTTGTAATCAGTAGGTATCACACAGAGAGACTCC
>NC_092088.1:98754500-98874304 GCF_045679555.1 Salvelinus alpinus
AACCAAGAGATACACCGTCTTCAAGACGTCCTACATTGAAATTCATGACAATTCCCCTTAATTATTTAACATTAAACCAACTGTAATTCATAGACACTACTTAGTGTCAGGTTTTGGCCAGGACTGTTCAGGTTTTGTTCACTAGATGTCCCCCTTGCACCTTTTTTGTACCTTTTGTTTTTTCTTGCTCTAATTATTGTTTGCACCTGTAAGTCATTCCCTTGTTAGTATTTAAACCCTGTGTGTTCCTCAGTTCCTTGCTCAGTGTTTGTATGTTAGCACCCAGCCCCAGCCCAAGCCTTGTTGTGATCTTATATTTTCTCTTGTTGGATTTTCCAGAGGTTCTCTGGTTTTGTTCTCGTGTATTTTTGGATTAGTCTTTTGAGGTTTGTTTTTTCCCTTGCTGTTTTTACCACTTTGTGGATTTTCTTTGTATTTTGGAAGATATCTATTTTTATTAAACCACCATCTCTAGTACTGCTGTGTCTGCCTCATCTTCTGGGTTCTGCCAATTATTAGTGACTGTTTCTCGCACCGGGTCCTGACAGAAACACTGAGCCATTAATATGAACCCAGAGGCAGCCAGTACCCAGGACTTTTTTCCCATGCTGTCCCACCACGAGGGGACTGTCCAACGTCACGAAGCTGCTCTGGTTCAGCAAGAGGCCTTACTGGCTGGACATTCTCAACTTCTGTCGGAGATGATGACTTCCATAAAGCAGATTTCTGATCAACTTTCTCCTGCAACCGCTTCTGCTCCAGTTCATCAGATTCAAGTGCCCGTGGCAGTTAACCCCCTGGCTGAACCTCGTCTGCCGCCTCCCCAACGGTTCTCAGGTGATCCGAGTGTTTGTAAGGGGTTTTTCACCCAATGTTCTCTCTCCTTCGAGCTGCAACCCTCGTCGTTTCCCACCGACCGGTCCAAGATAGCATATATCATCACCCTGCTGTCGGAAAAAGCCCTAGCCTGGGCTACCGCTGTGTGGGATGCCCAAAGTCCCTGCTGTGCCAGCTACTCTACCTTTGCTGAAGAATTCAAGCGAGTGTTTCAAGGTCCTATCAGCGGTCCTGACTCAGCCAAACAGCTCCTGACTCTCCGCCAAGGTCGGCGCAGCGTGATGGACTATGCCATCCAGTTCCACACGGTGGCAGCAGCGAGTGGCTGGAACGACGAGGCGCTCACAGTGTGCTTTTTGAAGGGTCTTTCCGACACCATCCAAGATGAACTGGCCACTCGGGAACCACCAGACAACCTCGAGTCCCTGATCAAGTTGGCTTCACGCATAGACCAGCGTCAGAGAGAGAGAGCTCAACCGTAGATCTCACCCTAGCTCCTATCGGTCCCAGCTCCGAGTCTCCACCTTTATCCTCGCTGACTCCACCGGAACCCATGCAGGTTGGACGCATCTCCCAGGCTGAGAGAGAGATGCTGTCTATATTGCGGCAAACCGGGCCATTTCCTCTCCACGTGTCCCGGGCTCCAGGGAAAACGCACTCTCCCGTGCAGGCCTGGGAGGACTGTAACGGGAAACATAACCTCCTCCCATCCATCCAATTCCCGCCTGCTCATTCCAGTTACCCTTTCCTGGGACAACCACGAGCTTCCCCTTCAAGCCTTGGTAGACTCTGGAGCCGCAGGTAACTTCATGGATGGTGTCTGGGCGAAGGAGAATGGCGTTCCCTCTGAACCTCTAAGTGACCCCATAAGGGTTACTACGTTGGATGGAAGCCCTTTGGGATCTGGACTTGTCACTCGTGTCACTACCCCCTTGCGACTTTCAGTTTCCCAACACCAGGAAGTGATGAACTTTCATCTGACCTCGTGTTCCGAGTTCCCTCTCGTCCTTGGATACCCCTGGCTTCACAGCCATAACCCTCACATTGACTGGTCTGTGGGCACTATCAAGCAGTGGGGTCCTACGTGCCAAGCCACTTGTATCTTCCCAAGTTCCCCGAGTTCCCCTCCCGAGTCTCTAGAATCCATCGACCTGTCCCGAGTTCCCGAGTGTTACCATGACCTCAAACCAGTATTTAGCAAACAGAGGGCCACCAAACTACCACCCCATAGACCTTACGATTGCCCCATCGACCTGTTTCCGGGCACCTGCCCCCCCAGGGGTCGGATCTTTTCCCTATCTCCTCCCGAACGAGCTGCTATGGATACCTACATCAAGGACGCTCTGGCAGCAGGCCTCATGCGTCCATCCACCTCGCCGGCGGGAGCAGGGTTTTTCTTTGTGGCCAAAAAAGACGGGGGATTACGTCCTTGCATCGACTACCGGGGACTTAATGCCATAACCGTCCGTAACCGCTACCCGCTACCCCTTATGGCCACAGCCTTTGAGCTGCTCCAGGAAGCAGTTGTCTTCACTAAGCTTGACCTGCGGAACGCATACCATCTTGTGCGGATCAAACCCGGTGACGAGTGGAAGACCGCTTTCAACACGCCTACTGGTCACTACGAATACTTGGTGATGCCCTTCGGCCTGACCAACGCTCCAGCTGTGTTCCAAGCGCTCATAAACGATGTGCTTAGGGATATGCTTAACATCTTCGTGTTTGTTTACTTGGATGACATCCTCATCTTTTCGAGCTCCCTTCAAGAACACACTAAGCATGTCAGACAAGTACTCAAACGCCTCCTTGACAGCCATTTGTACATTAAGCCGGAAAAATGTGAATTCCATTCCTCCCGAGTACAGTTCCTGGGATTTGTAGTGGAACCCGGTCGAGTCCAGATGGACCCCAAGAAGGTAGGGGCGGTAGCGGATTGGCCCACCCCCAAGTCCGTTAAGGAGGTTCAGCGTTTCCTGGGCTTCACCAACTTTTACCGCAAGTTCATCAAGAACTTCAGCTCGGTGGCAGCCCCTCTCTCAGCTGTAACCAAGGGTGGCAACACAAGGTTTCTGTGGGGAAGAGAAGCGGAGACGGCCTTCCAAGGACTCAAGCAGCGCATCCTCTCTGCTCCCATTCTGACACTACCAACGGCGGATGAACCTTTTGTGGTGGAGGTAGACGCATCAGAGGTTGGGGTTGGAGCTGTCCTGTCTCAGAGGGGTGAAGACAAGAAGCTTCATCCTTGCGCCTTCTTCTCTCACCGGCTTACCCCGGCCGAGAGGAATTACGATGTGGGGGATCGTGAACTCCTAGCGGTTAAGATGGCATTGAAGGAATGGAGACACTGGCTCGAGGGGGCTTCTCAACCATTTCAAGTGCTTACGGACCACAAAAATCTGGAGTATATCCAGCAGGCGAAGCGGTTGAACTCCAGACAAGCTCGATGGTCTCTTTTCTTCAGCCGATTTCAGTTTATCCTCACCTATAGACCCGGGTCGAAGAATCTCAAACCGGACGCCTTGTCACGAATCTACTCTCCTGCCATTCGAGAAGATACTGACATGACTGTCCTTCCAGCCGCTAAGATCGTGGCTCCGATCTCGTGGCAAGTGGAGGATACCGTGAAACAAGCCCAAGCCATCGAACCGGGCCCTGGAGGAGGTCCTGCCAATCGGTTGTTTGTTCCCAAGGCAGCAAGGTCCCAAGTCCTTCTGTGGGGGCACTCCTCTCGCCTCACCTGTCACCCGGGCGTAGGTCGCACCTTGGAGTTCATCCAGCGTAAGTTCTGGTGGCCCACCATAAAAGAAGACGTTGCCACTTTCGTCAAGGCCTGTTCCGTGTGCTGCCAGGGCAAATCTTCTCACCTCCGCCCTCAAGGACTCCTTCACCCTCTATCTATTCCCCACCGACCCTGGTCCCATATCTCATTGGACTTTATTACTGGCCTTCCTCCGTCCCATGGTAATACTACTATCCTAGTCATCATCGACAGGTTTTCTAAGGCGGCCAGGTTCGTTCCCTTGACTAAGTTACCTTCTGCCAAGGAAACGGCTGAGTTGGTGATTAACCATGTGTTCCGAGTCTTCGGCATTCCGCAAGATATGGTTTCCGACAGAGGTCCCCAGTTCGCCTCAAGGTTTTGGAAGGCCTTCTGCCAACTCATAGGGGCCACTGCCAGTCTATCTTCAGGGTACCATCCGGAGTCCAATGGCCAAACCGAGAGGATGAATCAAGAGCTGGAAACCACCCTCAGATGTATGGTCTCCAACAACCCGTCCACATGGTCATCCTTCATGGTTTGGGCCGAGTACGCGCACAACACCTTGTGCTCCTCCTCCACTGGTATGTCCCCGCACGAGTGTCAGTTTGGCTATGCTCCTCCATTGTTCCCGGACCAGGAGGCAGAAGTCAGTGTGCCTTCAGCCTCGAGGTTCATCAGACGCTGTCGGCTTACGTGGAAGAAGGCCCGTCTTAATCTTCTGCGTTCCTCACAGAGGTACCAACAACAAGCCAACAGACGTCGCCGTCCCGGGCCTACCCTGTGCCTCGGTCAGAGAGTATGGCTCTCAACCAAGAATTTACCGCTACGGGTGGAGTCTCGCAAACTGTCCCAGAAATTCATCGGTCCCTTTAAGGTTGCCAGAAGAGTGAACCCCGTTACTTTTCGCCTGCACTTACCCAGATCCCTTAAAATGAATCCCACGTTTCACATTTCTTTATTAAAACCTGTTGTTTTTTCTCCCCTTATCCCGGCAGGCAGACCTCCCCCTCCGCCCCGTATCATCGGAGGCCAGTCGGCTTATACCGTCCATCGGATACTGGATTCCCGCCGGGTGCAGCGGTCCTGGCAGTATCTGGTGGACTGGGAAGGCTACGGTCCCGAGGAGCGCTCCTGGGTTCCTGCCAAGGACATACTGGACCCTGACCTCATTCGTCAGTTCAGGGTCCTCCACCCTGAGAAGGCTGGTAGGAACGTCAGGAGCCGTTCCTAGGGGGGGGATTCTGTCAGGTTTTGGCCAGGACTGTTCAGGTTTTGTTCACTAGATGTCCCCCTTGCACCTTTTTTGTACCTTTTGTTTTTTTCTTGCTCTAATTATTGTTTGCACCTGTAAGTCATTCCCTTGTTAGTATTTAAACCCTGTGTGTTCCTCAGTTCCTTGCTCAGTGTTTGTATGTTAGCACCCAGCCCCAGCCCAAGCCTTGTTGTGATCTTATATTTTCTCTTGTTGGATTTTCCAGAGGTTCTCTGGTTTTGTTCTCGTGTATTTTTGGATTCGTCTTTTGAGGTTTGTTTTTCCCTTGCTGTTTTTACCACTTTGTGGATTTTCTTTGTATTTTGGAAGATATCTATTTTTATTAAACCACCATCTCTAGTACTGCTGTGTCTGCCTCATCTTCTGGGTTCTGCCAATTATTAGTGACTGTTTCTCGCACCGGGTCCTGACACTTAGTTTGTATCTCTCCCTAGGTTGCTAGGTTCTTCAGTCTTTGGCGAAGGCTTTTTTTCTTAGTACGTTACACTTTGGACAGCTGAAACAACTGTCATGCAGTCCACAACACTTTACACACGTTTCTCAGAGACATTAATCGGTTCACTTGGTTTTTCAAGTCTGTCTGTCTGTCTGTCTGCCTGCCTGCCTGCCTGTTTGTGTCTGCCTGCCTGCCTGCCTGTTTGTGTCTGCCTGCCTGTTTGTGTCTGCCTGCCTGGCTGCCTGCCTGCCTGCCTGTTTGTGTCTGCCTGCCTGCCTGCCTGCCTGTTTGTGTCTGCCTGTCTGGCTGCCTGCCTGCCTGCCTGCCTGCCTGTTTGTGTCTGCCTGGCTGCCTGGCTGCCTGCCTGCCTGCCTGTTTGTGTCTGCCTGCCTGCCTGCCTGCCTGCCTGTTTGTGGCTGCCTGCCTGGCTGCCTGCCTGGCTGCCTGCCTGCCTGGCTGCCTGCCTGTTTGTGTCTGCCTGCCTGGCTGCCTGCCTGCCTGGCTGCCTGCCTGCCTGCTTGTGTCTGCCTGTATGTTCTCCTATCTCTTTGTTCCGGGGCTGACGAGTGCAGGCAGGCATATATCTAACATGCGGCTGGGATCAATACCGAGAGCCAATTATTTCACCCAGCTCTTCATCATTACATGTACAAGTGGACAGACAGCGTCCCCTCCACTCCTCACTGCTTGGCTTTGGACTCTACCAAGCGTTCCAAATGGCACCCTATTCCCTATGAAGTGCACTACTTTTGACCAGATCCCTGTGGGCCCTGGTCAAAAGTAGTGCACTATATAGGGGAGTATGGTGCCCTTTGGGACGCAGGCCATAGACTTTGGGTCTCAGGCTCCTCATTTCACATGCGAGACACACGTTGTTGATGTCTATGTACTCCCATTTCCCTGACAGTGAAGGACTGACTGTCTCCTCTCTAAATGTCACAGGGTTCAGACTTGTCAAGGAGGGAGGGAGGGAGGGAGGGAGGGCTTGTCTGTTCTGTGTTTTGCTGAATGGTCAGTCTAATTGACCATAGAGCTGTAGTCTGGAGGCCTTTACTAAAAAGTTTTTCTTGAGTGGAGGCGAGGATCCGATCTGTGTAGGAGATGACCCCTCATCTACTTCTCAGACGACGGCACGGGAAGAGGAACCCGATCGATTTGGAAAAACAACGAATTGGTTCCTCAAACGGTCTGTATGAACGATGTCAACGGACCGCTTAAAAAACCACACCACTAGTCGGTAGGGCAAGTGTGCACACTAAGGCAAGACGCTGGAGGCTGAATTAATAACAACTATACTTCAGAATAACACAGAATTCTCCTTTCTTGCACTAACACTGGCACTTGTCTTTTGTGGTGGTTAATGTCTGCTTTACCAAATGAGGAGAGACAAACCTCACACACCAGTCAGAGTTATACTTAAACTACATCTTTAATAATAAGAGCTTTGCAATAGCAATGACTCTCAACGATTCGCCATTTCTAATGAACCGTTGAGAGTGACAACACAATGGCTACTGAGATCTTTTATAGCGAAGATCCACCCCCCTAGTCAACATGACAAACCACAGATATTAGGAACAGTTCACAAAGGTAGACTTAATAATGAGAAAGGAGTATCCCGTAGCCAGATAGCATTCGCTATAAATTATCGTTCAGTTTGGTCCCTCAGACGAGGTTCTAATCTCGTTCCTGGTACTTCATAGCACAAAAACACCAACTCATCCAATGGCATAACTCAATTGTCAACTCTAGATACACCCATCTCAAGTAAACCCCCTCTTGACCCCACTCCTGGACAAGCTCACTGAGGGGAGTGAGCCTCTAGGTCATACACTATCCCAAGATAAGTGCAACATCAGAGGGGACATACAATGGTTCCAGACACTGCCATACTCCTCCCCCCAATGCCAAAGGCGGGAGTGACTTGCGCACAGACGTTGTGGAGACAAGTAATTTGTTCCCACTTAATCACGCCATCCCTTCACATGGTTTCAGAATAGGTAAAGACACATTCACATATGAAAACCATGTTCCCTCCTATCCTCTTCCCTTTCTGATATTCTGCATAGCACCAGGGACATGTGAAAGACGAGCCTGACCTCTCCGCTCTCTGGGCCCCAGGTGACTGAGCCCCAGGTGACTGAGCCCCAGGTGACTGAGCCCCAGGTGACTGAGCCCCAGGTGACTGAGCCCCAGGTGACTGAGCCCCAGGTGACTGAGCCCCAGCTGAGGGAAGAAGTACAACTGTTGCTGCATATAAAGACTGAGTGGGTTAGATAGATTATATTACACATTGATTACTACATAATGCAATGAAAACAACACCAGAGTCCAAAGGGATACATTCTAATAACAAGTATATCACATAAGCATATTATGCAGATAAGACATCTTAATTATCTATGTTACCCAACTAATTCTGATTCATCCACCTCACTTTCTAGCATTGACTTTGTTCATAGCTGCTTTCTAGAGGGGAAAGTTTTACTTGCAGGTGTAGGATCTTCATTTGACCAGTTCATCACAGCAGGAAAATAATCCTGGAGCAGCAGGAATTGTGAATTATTGTGTGGATTATAATTAATGGACATTTATATAAGGTTTGATACATTCTTCGTAAAGGAAAAATCTGAAATTTCTAGGTGGAAATTACAAACCTCAAAAGCCTTTTCAAACCTCAAATACACTACACACGTTTTTAATTCCCTGCATTGCAGGAGTTCTAATGCAACAGGGTCATCAAATTTAGATCCTACACCTGTATATTACAACATATTAAGTCCCTTGATTAAAGCTTTAGAGTCCAAATATCATCACGTCAAGCCACTGTAGCCATGGTACTACTGGTTAATGTATTGCTGCCAGAGGCCGTCCCTGAGAACCTCAACGCACACAGCTACAGTGGGCACTACCGGTTAATGTATTGCTGCCAGAGGCCGTCCCTGAGAACCTCAACGCACACAGCTACAGTGGACACTACCGGTTAATGTATTGCTGCCAGAGGCCGTCCCTGAGAACCTCAACGCACACAGCTACAGTGGGCACTACTGGTTAATGTATTGCTGCCAGAGGCCGTCCCTGAGAACCTCAACGCACACAGCTACAGTGGGCACTACTGGTTAATGTATTGCTGCCAGAGGCCGTCCCTGAGAACCTCAACGCACACAGCTACAGTGGGCACTACCGGTTAATGTATTGCTGCCAGAGGCCGTCCCTGAGAACCTCAACGCACACAGCTACAGTGGGCACTACTGGTTAATGTATTGCTGCCAGAGGCCGTCCCTGAGAACCTCAACGCACACAGCTACAGTGGGCACTACTGGTTAATGTATTGCTGCCAGAGGCCGTCCCTGAGAACCTCAACGCACACAGCTACAGTGGGCACTACTGGTTAATGTATTGCTGCCAGAGGCCGTCCCTGAGAACCTCAACGCACACAGCTACAGTGGGCACTACTGGTTAATGTATTGCTGCCAGAGGCCGTCCCTGAGAACCTCAACGCACACAGCTAATCATAATCCTGTTTTATAAAATATACCTTACACACAGCTAATCATAAACCTGATTTATAAAATATACATTACACACAGCTAACCATAATCCTGTTTTATATAATATACATTACACACAGCGAACCATAATCCTGTTTTATATAATATACCTTACACACAGCTAATCATAATCCTGTTTTGTAAAATATACCTTACACACAACTAATCATAATCCTGTTTGGTAAAATATACCTTACACACAGCTAACCATAATCCTGTTTTATAAAATATACCTTACACACAGCTAACCATAATCCTGTTTTATAAAATATACCTTACACACAACTAATCATAATCCTGTTTGGTAAAATATACCTTACACACAGCTAACCATAATCCTGATTTATCAAATATACCTTACACACAGTTAACCATAATCCTGTTTTATAAAATATACCTTTCACACAGCGAATCATAAACCACTCTATGATCCTGATTTAGGGGGCGGTTGGTAGCCTAGTGGTTAGGGCGTCGAGCCAGTAACGGAAAGGTTGCAGGATTGAATCCACGAGCTGACAAGGTAAAAAAAAATCTGTCGTTCTGCCCTTGAACAATGTCACGATCGTCGTAACGTGAAAGAGAGGAGGACCAAGGCGCAGCGTGATAGCAATACATCTTCTTTTTAATGAGAAGACGAAACGAAAACGAACAACACTTTACACACTAAACAAAAACAACAAACCAACGAACGTGAAGCTATACAAACAATAAGTGCAGACACTGGCAACTTACACATAGACAATCACCCAAAAACGACCTAATGACTATGGCTGCCTAAATATGGCTCCCAATCAGAGACAACGATAGACAGCTGTCTCTAATTGAGAACGAATCCAGGCAACCATAGACATACATAACCTAGACTAAACACTGCCCCATAAACATACAAAAACCCCTAGACAATACAAAACACATACATCCCCCATGTCACACCCTGGCCTAACTAAAAATAATAAAGAAAACAAAGATAACTAAGGCCAGGGCATGACAAACAAGGCAGTTAACCCACTGTTCCCCGGTAGTCCGTCATTGTAAATTAGAATGTGTTCTTAACTGACTTGCCTAGTTAAATAAAGGTCAACTTTTTATTATCTTTTTATGAGAAAGTATACACAACAGAAATATCAAAGATGTGTATTTGCATTTAAGTGAGATTTACAGTAAATCCTAAATGGTGCCCTATTCCCTACATAGGGCACTACTTCTGGTTAGAGCCCTATTCCTTACATAGGGCACTACTTCTGGCTAGAGCCCTATTCCTTACATAGGGCACTACTTCTGGTTAGAGCCCTATTCCTTACATAGGGCACTACTTCTGGCTAGAGCCCTATTCCTTACATAGGGCACTACTTCTGGCTAGAGCCCTATTCCCTACATAGGGCATTACTTCTGGCTAGAGCCCTATTCCCTACATAGGGCACTACTTCTGGCTAGAGCCCTATTCCTTACATAGGGCACTACTTCTGGCTAGAGCCCTATTCCTTACATAGGGCACTACTTCTGGCTAGAGCCCTATTCCCTACATAGGGCACTACTTCTGGCTAGAGCCCTATTCCTTACATAGGGCACTACTTCTGGCTAGAGCACTATTCCCTACATAGGGCACTACTTCTGGCCAGAGCCCTATGGCCCTGGTCAAAAGTATTGCTATCTAGGGAATAGGGTGCCATTTGGGACAAATATTAATACAAACATTTATCTTCAGATGTTGTACCGTTCCTTCCCGTGGTTTGTATAGCGTACTAGGACTGTTCTGTGACTTCTCTACTCCTTGTCTCGTGCTGACATAAAAAGCTAAGTTGATTCAGAAGGTAGACTCTGCAAACTTTCTTCCTCATTTTGAAATGAGGAGATGAACCATAAAGTGAAAATCACATGGGTTTTCACCTTAAAGTCAAAGTTATACTTTCGAGGGCTGAAAGTTCCCCTACTTTGTTTTTACAAAACTAAATGAAATATTGTGATTGACATGATTTAAAATATGATAGGTAGACCAGCGGTGCGGCAGGTAGACCAGCGGGGCGGCAGGCAGACCAGCGGTGCGGCAGGTAGACCAGCGGGGCGGCGGGCAGACTATCGGGGAGGCAGGTAGACCAGCGGGGCGGCAGGCAGACTATCGGGGAGGGAGGTAGACTATCGGGGAGGCAGACAGACTATCGGGGAGGCAGGCAGACTATCAGGGAGGCAGGCAGACCAGCGGGGAGGCAGGTAGACCAGCGGGGTGGCAGGCAGACTATCGGGGAGGGAGGTAGACTATCGGGGAGGCAGACAGACTATCGGGGAGGCATGCAGACTATCAGGGAGGCAGGCAGACCAGCGGGGAGGCAGGCAGACTATCGGGGTGTCAGGCAGACTATCGGGGTGGCAGGTAGACTATCGGGGAGGCAGGAAGACTATCGGGGAGGCAGGCAGACTATCGGGGTGGCAGGCAGACTATCGGGGTGTTAGGCAGACCAGCGGGGAGGCAGGCAGACTATCGGGGAGGCAGGCAGACTATCGGGGAGGCAGGCAGACTATCGGGGTGGCAGGCAGACTATCGGGGTGGCAGGCAGACTATCGGGGAGGCAGGCAGACTATCGGGGTGGCAGGCAGACTATCGGGGTGGCAGGCAGACTATCGGGGTGGCAGGCAGACTATCGGGGAGGGAGGTAGACTATCGGGGAGGCAGACAGACTATCGGGGAGGCATGCAGACTATCAGGGAGGCAGGCAGACCAGCGGGGAGGCAGGCAGACTATCGGGGTGTCAGGCAGACTATCGGGGTGGCAGGTAGACTATCGGGGAGGCAGGAAGACTATCGGGGAGGCAGGCAGACTATCGGGGTGGCAGGCAGACTATCGGGGTGTTAGGCAGACCAGCGGGGAGGCAGGCAGACTATCGGGGAGGCAGGCAGACTATCGGGGAGGCAGGCAGACTATCGGGGTGGCAGGCAGACTATCGGGGTGGCAGGCAGACTATCGGGGAGGCAGGCAGACTATCGGGGAGGCAGGCAGACTATCGGGGAGGCAGGCAGACCAGCGGGGCGGCAGGCAGACCAGCGGGGCGGCAGGCAGACCAGCGGGGCGGCAGGCAGACCAGCGGGGCGGCAGGCAGACCAGCGGGGCGGCAGGCAGACCAGCGGGGAGGCAGGTAGACCAGCGGGGTGGCAGGCAGACCAGCGGGGCGGCAGGCAGACCAGCGGGGCGGCAGGTAGACCAGCGGTTAGTAGCGTTGGACCAGTAACCGAAAGGTTGCTGGTTCATATCCCAGTGCCGACTAGGTGAAAAATCTGTTGATGTGCCCTTGAGCAAGGAAAAGATTTCACAATGGTCTTTGTCAATACTATCTGATCCCTGGCTGACCTCACTCTCCGAAGGTGTCTGAGCGGGATATGCAACAAAAATATTTTCCAAAGCAGTTTTACATGTGTGAAATAAGACAAATGTAAGAACACAGCTATTTATTTTCTAAATGTCTTATTTTATAGAGAGAGTCGAGCCAGAGCTGGAATATCCTCCAAAAACCCTCCACCATGTTTACAAGCTCTGAGCTTTCCTCTCATTGGGAAAACATGCAGCCGTCTGAATCCATTTTGGGAGACCCAGCAGTAAAATGTTTGGCCCCAAAGCAATTGATATTCCGTTCCATTTTACGCTCACTTCTGATTGGAGATGGTGTGTGATACTAAGCGGCTGGAGTGAACACATTACTGCTCCTTCCATCCTTCCCTCCTGCCTGCCTGTCGTTCGTCCTGATGACTAAAAGCCTTGGTGCTTTTCAACATTCAGAGACAAATTAATGGTATGCAGCTTGTAACCAGAGCAAAGTGTCCCGGAGGAGAAAGGACACTCTAGCACCACTTTGAGCTTCTCTTCACATTCATATAGGCTGGTTAGATAGATTACTAGAGGATGGTGGTGGATGTAAAGACTGAGTGGGTTAGATTACTAGAGGATGGTGCTGGATGTAAAGACTGAGTGGGTTAGATTACTAGAGGATGGTGCTGGATGTAAAGACAGAGTGGGATAGATTACCAGAGGATGGTGCTGGATGTAAAGACTGAGTGGGTTAGATTACTAGAGGATGGTGCTGGATGTAAAGACTGAGTGGGTTAGATTATTAGAGGATGGTGCTGGATGTAAAGACTGAGTGGGTTAGATTACCAGAGGATGGTGCTGGATGTAAAGACTGAGTGGGTTAGATTACTAGAGGATGGTGCTGGATGTAAAGACTGAGTGGGTTAGATTATTAGAGGATGGTGCTGGATGTAAAGACTGGGTGGGTTAGATTAGTAGAGGATGGTGCTGGATGTAAAGACTGGGTGGGTTAGATTACTAGAGGATGGTGCTGGATGTAAAGACTGAGTGGGTTAGATTAGTAGAGGATGGTGCTGGATGTAAAGACTGGGTGGGTTAGATTATTAGAGGATGGTGCTGCATACAGTATAAAGACTGAGTGGGTTAGATTAGTAGAGGATGGTGCTGGATATAAAGACTGAGTGGGTTAGATTACTAGAGGATGGTGCTGCATATAAAGACTGAGTGGGTTAGGTAGAGTATTAGAGCATGGTGCTGCATATAAAGACTGAGTGGGTTAGATAGATTATATTACACATTGATTACTACATAATGCAATGAAAAGTCCCTAGTGGACTAACCCGATATGACAACTTGTTACACAATGAAAAGGGAGGGGCAAGAGCAGGAGAAGAAGAGACAAAGGACTTCACCTGTCGTACATACAGTTGAATAATACGCTCAACGTAAAAATGGATATTTAACACCCCAACAACCGCTCATTCGGATTTAAAAATGCAATGTACATATTTACGATTGTATGTCTTTGTCATCTCGTTCTGTTGACATCACTCGATCAGTCTGTGGAGAGTAGTTCATCAGAAGTCTCTTGTTGTGTCCCCCAGAAGTCACAATGTCTTTTATAGCTGTAGCTTCTCTGTCTCGGAGTATCTGTTCGTTAGATTGGATCTTTCAGAGTACCACCCGGTGGTTCTCTGTCGAGTTTACTAGACTGAAGTACTTGAACAGCTGCAGACTGAATTTTCCTGTGTATTCTTCTTCTTCTTCTTCTTCTTCTTCTTCTTCGAGAGAGTTTTAGAGTTTCTAACAATTTCGTACCTTTCAACTCACGCTGTCGGTCACGCTGGTCTAACGTAGAGTCAAAGCATTTTACACATCTGGCTTACTGTCCGTATACTGGTCTCTATTGTCTAACCATTTGTGACGTCCGGTTTACCGTTCACCTACTGGTCTGATGTGAATTTCGTCACGGGTCCTTTTATACACTCTGGAAAAAGGGAGGTTCCATTACACAGTCCCGTGTGGCTCAGTTGGTAGAGCATGGCGCTTGCAACGCCAGGGTTGTGGGTTCATTCCCCACGGGGGGACCAGGATGAATATGTATGAACTTTCCAATTTATAAGTCGCTCTGGATAAGAGCGTCTGCTAAATGACTTAAATGTAAATGTTTGGCATAATGCCTGTGCTCACGTGGGTGTGGTTACTGACTGGATAAACTTTATATGAAAAACCATTTTCTCATTTACAGTTGAAGTCGGAAGTTTAAATACACCTTAGCCAAATACATTAAGCTACGTTTTTCACTATTCCTGACATTTAATCGTAGTAAAGATTCCCTGTTTTAGGTCAGTCAGGATCACCATTTTATTTTAGGAATGTGAAATGTCAGAATTATTTTTTTATTTATTTTATTTTATTTTCACCTTTATTTAACCAGGTAGGCTAGTTGAGAACAAGTTCTCATTTACAACTGCGACCTGGCTAAGATAAAGCATAGCAGTGTGAACAGACAACAACACAGAGTTACACATGGAGTAAACAATAAACAAGTCAATAACACAGTAGGAAACAAAAGAGTCTATATACATTGTGTGCAAAAGGCATGAGGAGGTAGGCAATAAATAGGCCATAGGAGCGAATAATTACAATTTAGCAGATTAACACTGGAGTGATAAATCATCAGATGATCATGTGCAAGTAGAGATACTGGTGTGCAAAAGAGCAGAAAAGTAAATAAATAAAAACAGTATGGGGATGAGGTAGGTAAATTGGGTGGGCTATTTACAGGTGCAGCGATCGGTTAGCTGCTCAGATAGCAGATGTTTAAAGTTGGTGAGGGAAATAAAAGTCTCCAACTTCAGCGATTTTTGCAATTCGTTCCAGTCACAGGCAGCAGAGAACTGGAAGGAAAGGCGGCCAAATGAGGTGTTGGCTTTGGGGATGATCAGTGAGATATATAATAGTAGAGAGAACGATTTATTTCAGCTTTTATTTCTTTCATCACATTCCCAGTGGGTCAGGAGTTTACATACACTCAATTAGTATTTGGTAGCATTGCCTTGAAATGATTTAACTTGGGTCAAACGCTTCAGGTAGCCTTCCACAAGCTTCCCACAATAAGTTGGGTGAATGTTGGCCCATTCCTCCTGACAGAGCTGGTGCAACTGAGTCAGGTTTGTAGGCCTCCTTGCTCGCACAATCATTTTCAGGTCTGCCCAAAATATTTATTTTGGATTGAGGTCAGGGCTTTGTGATGGCCACTCCAATAACTTGACTTTGTTGTCCTTAAACCTAGGATAGGATAAAGTAATCCTTCTAACCCCCCCCCCCCCCCCCCCCCCCCTTAAAAGAGTTAGATGCACTATTGTAAAGTGGTTGTTCCACTGGATATCATAAGGTGAATGCACCAATTTGTAAGTCGCTCTGGATAAGAGCGTCTGCTAAATGACTTAAATGTAATGTAAATGTTAAGCCATTTTGCCACAACTTTGGAAGTATGCTTGGGGTCATTGTCCATTTGGAAGACCCATTTGCGACCAAGCTTTAACTTCCTGACTGATGTCTTGAGATGTTGCTTCAATATATCCACATAATTTCCCTTCCTCATTTACATTTACATTTACATTTAAGTCATTTAGCAGACGCTCTTATCCAGAGATGCCATCTATTTTGTGAAGTGCACCAGTTCCTCCTGCAGCAAGCACCCCCACAACATGATGCTGCCACCCCCGTGCTTCACGGTTGGGATGGTGTTCTTCGGCTTATAAGCCTCCCCCTTTTCCCTCCAAACATAACGATGGTCATTATGCTGTCATTATGCTGTGCTGTCCAATTACTCTGCTGCTGTGTTTTGACTAGGTTTCTGTCAGCCAATCCCCTTCTAGACTTCACCAACATCATACACTGTCACAGGACTTCACTGCGTCCTCTCTGGTTGGTATTTTCGTTGGACGCGGACTCTCCCTCTTCTGTGACACCAACATGCTTCATCCCCCTTTCCATGTATTTCTCCTCGACCTCTCTGCCCTTTAGCTCCTCCGGACTGGCACAACATCCCTCTCTCTTCCAATCAGGAAAGAGATCAGTCACTATTAAGGATGGCAGTAGGCAGGACCTTATCACAGTTACAGAGTTGGCCAATAAGAAGCCAGGACAATGTTCCATGGGGGTTCTAGAACCCAGCCCATCGGAGTTCTGTTGATCCCCAGTCCAAGATGGCTGATTGTACAGTGAGTAATCCATGTTGTCTCCCTGGCCTCTTCTCTTTCAGATGAAATCGGGAGCTGCTTGACTCAGTGGTGGTCCCCTCTCTCTTATTTTATTCATTTTGTTTATTTTATTGAACCTTTATAGAGAGACACAGATGATTGGTCCTTTCGCAGAGGGACACAGTTAATTGGTTCTTCCACAGAGAGACACAGTTGATTGGTCCTTTCACATAAGGACAGAATGGATTGGTCTTTTCACAACAGAGGGGCGGTTCTGATTGGTCCTTTCACATAAGGACAGAATGGATTGGTCTTTTCACAACAGAGGGGCGGTTCTGATTGGTCCTTTCACATAAGGACAGAATGGATTGGTCTTTTCACAACAGAGGGGCGGTTCTGATTGGTTCTTTTCACACAAGGACAGAATGGATTGGTCTTTTCACAACAGAGGGGCGGTTCTGATTGGTTCTTTTCACACAAGGACAGAATGGATTGGTCTTTTCACAACAGAGGGGCGGTTCTGATTGGTTCTTTTCACACAAGGACAGAATGGATTGGTCTTTTCACAACAGAGGGGCGGTTCTGATTGGTTCTTTTCACATAAGGACAGAATGGATTGGTCTTTTCACAACAGAGGGGCGGTTCTGATTGGTTCTTTTCACATAAGGACAGAATGGATTGGTCTTTTCACAACAGAGGGGTGGTTCTGATTGGTTCTTTTCACATAAGGACAGAATGGATTGGTCTTTTCACAACAGAGGGGTGGTTCTGATTGGTTCTTTTCACATAAGGACAGAATGGATTGGTCTTTTCACAACAGAGGGGTGGTTCTGATTGGTTCTTTTCACACAGGGATGCTACTAATTGGTTCATTTCATAAAGGTACGGTTCTGGGCCTGGTTTCCCAAAAGTTACGTGAATTATTAAAACCTCTTTGTAAAAGTATCTTTTAAATGTTCGAGACGTTTTCCCAAAAAACGTCTTTATTAGAGTTGCACTTGAATTCGTTAGGAATCTAACGCCTCAGACCACTCATAGAACAGTGGGCCTTAGATCACCGTTTGCCCTCCCACACAGAGAAACTCTCAGCTAAACATACAATGAACATCTGTCTCTCTGTGACTGCCAAAAACTCTGTAGTTGAATATAAAGAGCCTAAAAAGTATGTTGTAAACAAGGGAAGCAAGGATCATTTGTTTTGTTTAATGAAAACTGAGATAACCGAATTATATAATAGCTAGATTATTAGGCTAAATAGTGACATCACTTTCATGTGTGTGCAATCGATAGACCTACCTAATATTAAGTCATTAGGCTTCATCTTCGATGCTTCAACATTCACATCTATTAGTCCTATGGGCTGTTATCTAAAAGATCACGCTTTTCACTGTAGCCTAACCAGTAACCTAGAGGTCAACTATTAGTCCTATAGGCTGTTATCTAAAAGATCACGCTTTTCACTGTAGCCTAACCAGTAACCTAAAGGTCAACTATTAGTCCTATAGGCTGTTATCTAAAAGATCACGCTTTTCACTGTAGCCTAACCAGTAACCTAAAAGTCAACTATTGGGTCTATGGCAACGTCGCTTCACTTGATACGTCATGTTTCATTATTTAATGATTTAATTGTAGCATATCTATACGTCTACTTGAAGCCCAATTCCAGTATGCAATTAGGCTACTATGATTTGTTGAACAATTCTGAAAACCATTGACCTCATATCCTACTTATCGGTCAGGTTGATATTTTCATAGTGAATGAGGGAACAGACGACTTTGACTTTGGCTTTACTCATTCTCAAAGTTTACACAAACTGAAGAAATGCAGAATATACATAACCCAACATTGTCTACAGAATAGCATGAGAAAACACTTAGAATACAGAACACATGGCCCATATAATACAAACACTTAGAATACAGAACACATGGCCTACATAATACAACACTTAGAATACAGAACACATGGCTAACATAATACAACACTTAGAATACAGAACACATGGCCCAAATAATACAACACTTAGAATACAGAACACATGGCCCACATAATACAACACTTAGAATACAGAACACATGGCCCACATAATACAACACTTAGAATACAGAACACATGGCCCATATAATACAAACACTTAGAATACAGAACACATGGCCTACATAATACAACACTTAGAATACAGAACACATGGCTAACATAATACAACACTTAGAATACAGAACACATGGCCCAAATAATACAACACTTAGAATACAGAACACATGGCCCACATAATACAACACTTAGAATACAGAACACATGGCCCACATAATACAACACTTAGAATACAGAACACGTGGCCCACATAATACAACACTTAGAATACAGAACACATGGCCCACATAATACAACACTTAGAATACAGAACACATGGCCCACATAATACAACACTTAGAATACAGAACACATGGCCCACATAATACAACACTTAGAATACAGAACACATGGCTAACATAATACAACACTTAGAATACAGAACACATGGCTAACATAATACAACACTTAGAATACAGAACACAAGGCCCACATAATACAACACTTAGAATACAGACACATGGCCCACATAATACAACACTTAGAATACAGAACACATGGCCCACATAATACAACACTTAGAATACAGAACACATGGCCCACATAATACAACACTTAGAATACAGAACACATGGCCCACATAATACAACACTTAGAATACAGAACACATGGCCCACATAATACAACACTTAGAATACGGAACACATGGCCCACATAATACAATTTAAACACATAATGGCTAAACAACATACAGTGGGGAGAACAAGTATTTGATACACTGCCGATTTTGCAGGTTTTCCTACTTACAAAGCATGTAGAGGTCTGTAATTTTTATCATAGGTACACTTCAACTATGAGAGACGGAATCTAAAACAAAAATCCAGAAAATCACATTGTATGATTTTTAAGTAATTCATTTGCATTTTATTGCATGACATAAGTATTTGATCACCTACCAACCAGTAAGAATTCCGGCTCTCACAGACCTGTTAGTTTTTCTTTAAGAAGCCCTCCTGTTCTCCACTCATTACCTGTATTAACTGCACCTGTTTGAACTCGTTACCTGTATAAAAGACACCTGTCCACCCACTCAATCAAACAGACTCCAACCTCTCCACAATGGCCAAGACCAGAGAGCTGTGTAAGGACATCAGGGATAAAATTGTAGACCTGCACAAGGCTGGGATGGGCTACAGGACAATAGGCAAGCAGCTTGGTGAGAAGGCAACAACTGTTGGCGCAATTATTAGAAAATGGAAGAAGTTCAAGATGACGGTCAATCACCCTCGGTCTGGGGCTCCATGCAAGATCTCACCTCGTGGGGCATCAATGATCATAAGGAAGGTGAGGGATCAGCCCAGAACTACACGGCAGGACCTGGTCAATGACCTGAAGAGAGCTGGGACCACAGTCTCAAAGAAAACCATTAGTAACACACTACGCTGTCATGGATTGAAATCCTGCAGCGCACGCAAGGTCCCCCTGCTCAAGCCAGTGCATGTCCAGGCCCGTCTGAAGTTTGCCAATGACCATCTGGATGATCCAGAGGAGGAATGGGAGAAGGTCATGTGGTCTGATGAGACAAAAATAGAGCTTTTTGGTCTAAACTCCACTCGCCGTGTTTGGAGGAAGAAGAAGGTTGAGTACAACCCCAAGAACACCATCCCAACCGTGAAGCATGGAGGTGGAAACATCATTCTTTGGGGATGCTTTTCTGCAAAGGGGACAGGACGACTGCACCGTATTGAGGGGAGGATGGATGGGGCCATGTATCGCGAGATCTTGGCCAAAAACCTCCTTCCCTCAGTAAGAGCATTGAAGATGGGTCGTGGCTGGATCTTCCAGCATGACAACGACCCGAAACACACAGCCAGGGCAACTAAGGAGTGGCTCCGTAAGAAGCATCTCAAGGTCCTGGAGTGGCCTAGCCAGTCTCCAGACCTGAACCCAATAGAAAATCTTTGGAGGGAGCTGAACGTCCGTATTGCCCAGCGACAGCCCCGAAACCTGAAGGATCTGGAGATGGTATGTATGGAGGAGTGGGCCAAAATCCCTGCTGCAGTGTGTGCAAACCTGGTCAATAACTACAGGAAACGTATGATCTTTGTAATTGCAAACAAAGGTTTCTGTACCAAATATTAAGTTCTGCTTTTCTGATGTATCAAATACTTATGTCATGCAATAAAATGCAAATTAATTACTTAAAAATCATACAATGTGATTTTCTGGATTTTTGTTTTAGATTCCGTCTCTCACAGTTGAAGTGTACCTATGATAAAAATTACAGACCTCTACATGCTTTGTAAGTAGGAAAACCTTCAAAATCGGCAGTGTATCAAATACTTGTTCTCCCCACTGTATATTATCTTGATGGGAAAACTGTGTTTGTCACCTGTGCTCCCTCTCCGGGCCTCTTGGTCACCAGGATGCTCGTTATGGCTCACACCTGTCACCATCGTTAGGCGCACCTGCGCGTCATCAGACTCACCTGGACTCCATCACCTCCCTGATTACCTTCCCTATATGTCACTCCCTTTGGTTCCTTCCCCAGGCGTTTCTGTTTCTGTGTCATGTCTGTGCATTATTCGTGTTTTCTTGTTTTGTATTATGTTGCGTTTATTTATTAAAAGACTCACTCTCTGAAGATGCTTCCCGACTCTCAGCGCACATCGTTACAGTATTGCAAAAAAATGGAATAAAAAAAGATGACTGAATAGCCATGACTCATTTAGGAGTTACAGCGAGCTCTTTAGCCTATATTCTGGAATCATTTTCAGCATGGGACAACACCTGTTACGACACAGTTAAGTTTCACTTGGTAACGAGCGCACTGCCTGGTGTTTTGGGAAATGGGTGTGACATCTTTGCCAGTTATTTCTATGATGCATCGTTAAAACACTCGTAAGCCTAAACTCCAATGCTATCGGGAAACTGGGCCCTTATTGGTTCCTTTCACACAGGAACAGCTGTGATTGGATCTTTTCAGAAAGGGATGCTACTGATTGGTTCCTTTTACATAGGAACAGTTCTGATTGATTCCTTTCACACTAGCAGGGAAAGTTCTAATAGTTTATTTTCATTGAGGGATAGACCTGATTTTGTGCCTCCGTCTGGACTTGGGATGACAGGGATCTGACTTTCTCTGTGTCTCCGTCCAGACTTGGGAATGTTTTACACATTCTACATCACTACTCTATCAGCAGGCTGATTGGCAGTTTGGCACCAGGCAGTGGTAGATTCAGGATGCTGACTCTCAGGGACATTCACAATAGACCGGCAACCAGTGGCATATGCATCTCATTCAATGACCGACCCTGAGACCCGAAATGCTCAAATTGAAAAGGAGATGCTGAGCATAACATATGCTTGTGAGAGATTCCATCAGTTTGTCTCAAGACAAGTAATCAGCATTGGAACGGATCACAAACCACTGATTCCTCTGTTTCAAAAACCACTGATTCCTCTGTTTCAAAAACCACTGATTCATCTGTTTCAAAAACCACTGATTCCTCTGTTTCAAAAACCACTGATTCCTCTGTTTCAAAAACCACTGATTCCTCTGTTGCAAAAACCACTGATTCCTCTGTTGCAAAAACCACTGATTCCTCCTGTTTCAAAAACCACTGATTCCTCTGTTTCAAAAACCACTGATTCCTCTGTTGCAAAAACCACTAATTCAGCTGTTGCAAAAACCACTGATTACGCTGTTTCTAAAACCACTGATTACGCTGTTTAAAAAACCACTGAATGACTGTCCACTGAGATTCCAAAGTATGATGATCAAACTACAATGCTCTGAATGTAGCATTCACGCCAAGGAAGGATGATGTGCACAGCAGACGCTCTATCTAGAGCTGTGGTACCCAAAGGCGTTAGCGAACACCACAGCAGATGAAGAAGTGAGAGCATACATGGACATGATCATGGTCCCGTGTGGCTCAGTTGGTAGAGCATGGCGCTTGCAAAGCCAGGGTTGTGGGTTCGATTCCCACGGGGGGACCAGGATGAACATGTATGAACTTTCCAATTTGTAAGTCGCTCTGGATAAGAGCGTCTGCTAAATGACTTAAATGTAAATGTAATCATTACAGCATTTCCAGTCGAATATGCAAAGATGGAAATCACACGGACTGAGACAGAAAAAAGACACAAAACTGACAAACCTAAAGGAAACAATCATCAACGGATGGTCTAACAGAAAACAAGCCTGCTCACAAGACATAACTGAGTACTGGAACTGCTGAGCTGACAGAAGTCAGAAACATGGTCTACAAAGGAAGCAAAATAGTAAATCCAAAAAGTCTGAGGAATATATATATTTTTAAAGATAAATGAAGGGCACTTAGGAATCGAGAGGTGCAAGAAGAGAGCATGTGAAGTAATGTATTGGCCCAGAATTAACCAAGATGTGACAGACAAAGTATGAAATTGTACCACATACCAAGCAACCAGAGCTGTTAAAGGCCCCACCCTGCACCTGAGAGATCATACCAAAAATTAGGAGCTGACCTTTTCACATGTAATGGAATACCTTGTTGTCACAGACTCCTGCTCCCTGTATCCAGAGGTTAATAGGCTGAACACCACCACTGCAAACGCTGTGATAACCTGGATGAAATCCATATTCTCCAGACAAGGGGTTGGCAAGTGAAGTCTTCAGTGATAATGGAACGCAATTCTCTCATGCAAAGTTCAAACATTTCAACAAAAGTCCACACATTCCACAATCAAATGGACTGGTGGAGAAATCTGAATCACATCTTCTGAACCCCCTGAGACATGCCAGTCACATCTTCTGAACTACCTGAGACATGCCAGTCACATCTTCTGAACCCCCTGAGACATGCCAGTCACATCTTCTGAACCCCCTGAGACATGCCAGTCACATCTCCTCAACCCCCAGAGACATGCCAGTCACATCTTCTGAACCCCTAGAGACATGCCAGTCACATCTTCCGAACCCCCTGGGACATGCCAGTCACATCTTCTGAACCCCTAGAGACATGCCAGTCACATCTTCTGAACCCCCTGAGACATGCCAGTCACATCTTCTGAACCCCCTGAGACATTCCAGTCACATCTTCTCAACCCCCTGGGACATGCCAGTCACGTCTTCTCAACCCCCTGAGACATGCCAGTCACATCTTCTGAACTACCTGAGACATGCCAGTCACATCTTCTCAACCCCCTGAGACATTCCAGTCACATCTGCTCAACCCCCTGGGACATGCCAGTCACGTCTTCTGAACCCCCTGAGACATTCCAGTCACATCTTCTGAACCCCCTGAGACATGCCAGTCACATCTTCTCAACCCACTGGGACATGCCAGTCACATCTTCTAAACCCCCATGGGACATGCCAGTCACATCTTCTCAACCCCCTGAGACATTCCAGTCACATCTTCTCAACCCCCTGGGACATGCCAGTCACGTCTTCTCAACCCCCTGAGACATGCCAGTCACATCTTCTGAACTACCTGAGACATGCCAGTCACATCTTCTGAACCCCCTGAGACATGCCAGTCACATCTTCTGAACCCCCTGAGACATGCCAGTCACATCTCCTCAACCCCCAGAGACATGCCAGTCACATCTTCTGAACCCCTAGAGACATGCCAGTCACATCTTCCGAACCCCCTGGGACATGCCAGTCACATCTTCTGAACCCCTAGAGACATGCCAGTCACATCTTCTGAACCCCCTGAGACATGCCAGTCACATCTTCTGAACCCCTAGAGACATGCCAGTCACATCTTCTGAACCCCCTGGCTGAAGCTGAAGCCATCATAGATATCGAGTTTGAAAACATTGGTCATGGACTGGTCATTGGTTATGGACAGGTCATTGGTTATGGACTGGTCATTGGTTATGGACAGGTCATTGGTTATGGACTGGTCATTGGTTATGGACTGGTCATTGGTTATGGACTGTCATTGGTTATGGACTGGTCATTGGTTATGGACAGGTCATTGGTTATGGACAGGTCATTGGTTATGGACAGGTCATGGACAGGTCATTGGTTATGGACTGGTCATTGGTTATGGAAAGGTCATTGGTTATGGACAGGTCATTGGTTATGGACAGGTCATGGCCTGGTCATTGTTTATGGACTGGTCATTGGTCATGGCCTGGTCATTGTTTATGGACTGGTCATTGGTTATGGACTGGTCATTGGTTATGGACAGGTCATTGGTTATGGACTGGTCATTGGTTATGGACTGGTCATTGGTTATGGACAGGTCATTGGTTATGGACAGGTCATGGCCTGGTCATTGTTTATGGACTGGTCATTGGTCATGGCCTGGTCATTGTTTATGGACTGGTCATTGGTTATGGACTGGTCATTGGTTATGGACAGGTCATTGGTTATGGACTGGTCATTGGTTATGGACTGGTCATTGGTTATGGACAGGTCATTGGTTATGGACAGGTCATTGGTTATGGACAGGTCATTGGTTATGGACTGGTCATTGGTTATGGACAGGTCATTGTTTATTGACTCGTCATTGGTTATGAACAGGTCATTGGTTATGGACAGGTCATTGGTTATGGACTCGTCATTGGTTATGGACTCGTCATTGGTTATGGACTGCAGATTATCTGTAAACCTGGTGCAACGAATCACTTCTGAGATGTATGTATTTGTTGTATATTGTCTCTGTCCAAAATAAACGTAATAAACAAATGACCAAATGATAACACCCCTCTCCTCTCTGAGGCTGATTGGAGGGTTGATGTATCAGCGTTACTGTGGCCCGCAGAGACCAGAGTGTTTGAAACAGAACGATTTCATCATCCACCGACGTAGAGCTAGTAAAGCATCATGAATGTAAATGTGTACAGAGAATCTTGATGGGCATGAAAAATGAATGAATTACTTTACTGGCAGAACTTCAAACACCTTTAATAAATGTATCACCCACACAGTCATATATTGATATATTTGATATATTTATATTTTAATCTTACCCTTGTAAATTGACTTTCCCGGTTCCCTTCCCATGAATGTCCCTGAACACACGATGTGTGTTTGACTGAAGATACAGCATGAGTATTGACTGAGTATCCCATAGCATCACCTGAGATATGGTTTAGATGAGAAGACACAGAGCAGAGTGAATGTTTACAAGACACCATGGATTTGTTTAATTAGTGAAAAGTTTCCTATGTTGTGTTTCAAGGATGGGAGTTTATTTTAGTTGAAGGTACTGTGAAAGCACGTTGTTTTATTAGAACGACCAAAACGGTTAATTGTTTGCTTTGTGACACTCTGCAACAGATCTGATTCTTGAAGAATAAGTGGCCTATTTGCTGTCAGTTCATCATCTCTAATTGTTTAGACTGAGAAAGAGTTGATCATCTCTGTTTAGGCTGAGAAAGAGTTGATCATCTCTGTTTAGACTGAGAGAGAGTTGATCATCTCTGTTTAGACTGAGAAAGAGTTGATCATCTCTAATTGTTTAGAAATTATACAGCATCTGTTTTTCATTTGTGGTTTGTTTCTCGTCAAAATGCTAATAGCGATGTTGTATTGATCGATATTTCTGCATGGGTTTGGGGGGGAAAAAACACATTCAGTTAGTATAGTCACGTCTTAAAATGTGACAGTCGTAATTTCATTAGGAACTCCCTGATATTTCAATACCAGTCTTTTGCCTTGGCACTTGCCTATCAAGAAGCCACTGTCTTGTGATAGAAGTTTAAATGGGGGATTTTCAGGTGTGGAAAAACAGGAGAAAAATAGTTGTATTTTAGGGGGGTTTCTGTAGCAAATAAAAGTTATCTAACGTTAGACAAGGATGAACAACTACCTCATAGTTGAATATCCCATTTCAAATCTATCAAGCAGAATTTCTCTTCAAATCTGGTTCGGTGAAGGTAGTCGTTGTACCTCTCGTATCCAGGAAGTTAGCCACCCAAAGACAAACAAATGGACTAATTAACTAGTGTATGCCGTCTACACGGCAACCATCTGCTTGGAATGGTTCTGTTGCTAGGCTAATCCAGCCGTGTAATAGCTCGATCAACCTCTGGAGAGAAGGGCTTACGTTGTTCCTGTTTCTATTGTTTTAGGAGAGTTCGTTTTGGAGGAGTGGTTTAAAGAATGAAAGTATGTTTTATATTCCACCTAGTTGTCAATCACTCTTACTGAATCATTGTTGTCGTTCATTCAACATTGTGGCTCCTTCAGAGCCATTACCATTTCTCACAGTTCTGTCTGTATTGATTACAAAGGCCTCTGAGTTTACAGTTTCTCTGCCACATAAACAGTGATGTTTATCTATTTTTTTTTCCTCTCCCTTTCTTTCAATAATTTTTCTGTAGTTTCAGTCGCAGTCAGTGGGAAACAGTGTGTTCTGTCAAAGAGATGAGGCTCTGTCGCTGTGTGGTCGGTCTGCAGTGTGTATGAGACAGTGTGTATGAGACAGTTGGTTCTGTCAGAGAGATCAAATCAAATCAAATGTATTTAAATAGTCCTTTTTACATCAGCTGGTATCTCAAAGTGCTGTAAAGAAACCCAGCCTAAAACCCCGAACAGCAAGCAATGCAGGTGTAGAAGCACGGTGGCTAGGAAAAACTCTCTAGAAAGGAAGAAACCTAGGAAGAAACCTCGAGAGGAACCAGGCTATGAGGGGTGGCCAGTCCTCTTCTGGCTGTGCCGGGTAGAGATTATAATGGAACATGGCCAAGATGTTCAAATGTTCATAAATAACCAGCATGGTCAAATAATAATAAACACAGTAGTTGTTGAGGGTGCAACAGGTCAGCACCTCAGGAGTAAATGTCAGTTGGCTTTTCATAGCCGATCATTAAGAGTATCTCTACCGCTCCTGCGGTCTCTAGAGAGTTGAAAACAGCAGGTCTGGGACAGGTAGCACGTCCGGCGAACAGGTCAGGGTTCCATAGCCGCAGGCAGAACAGTTGAAACTGGAGCAGCAGCACGGCCAGGTGGACTGGGGACAGCAAGGAGTCATCATGCCAGGTAGTCCTGAGGCATGGT
Source organism: Salvelinus alpinus (assembly GCF_045679555.1). Taxonomy (NCBI): domain Eukaryota; kingdom Metazoa; phylum Chordata; class Actinopteri; order Salmoniformes; family Salmonidae; genus Salvelinus; species Salvelinus alpinus. The sequence continues at coordinate 98,781,937 of NC_092088.1, forward strand.
CCTAGGGCTCAGGTCCTCCGAGAGAGAGAAAGAAACAGAGAAAGAGAGAATTAGAGAGAGCATACTTAAATTCACACAGGACACCGGATAAGACAGGAGAAGTACTCCAGATATAACAAACTGACCCTAGCCCCCCGACACATAAACTACTGCAGCATAAATACTGGAGGCTGAGACAGGAGGGGTCAGGAGACACTGTGGCCCCATCCGATGATACCCCCGGGCAGGGCCAAACAGGAAGGATATAACCCCACCCACTTTGCCAAAGCACAGCCCCCACACCACTAGAGGGATATCTTCAACCACCAACTTACCATCCTGAAACAAGGCCGAGGTTAGCCCACAAAGATCTCCGCCACGGCACAACACAAGGGGGGGCGCCAACCCAGACAGGAAGACCACATCAGTGACTCAACCCACTCAAGTGACGCACCCCTCCTAGGGACGGCATGAAAGAGCACCAGTAAGCCAGTGACTAAGCCCCTGTAATAGGGTTAGAGGCAGAGAATCCCAGTGGAGAGAGGGGAACCGGCCAGGCAGAGACAGCAAGGGCGGTTCGTTGCTCCAGAGCCTTTCCGTTCACCTTCACACTCCTGGACCAGACTACACTCAATCATATGACCCACTGAAGAGATGAGTCTTCAGTAAAGACTTAAAGGTTGAGACCGAGTCTGCGTCTCTCACATGGGTAGGCAGACCATTCCATATAAATGGAGATCTATGGGAGAAAGCCCCGCCTCCAGCTGTTTGCTTAGAAATTCTAGGGACAATTAGGAGGCCTGCGTCTTGTGACCGTAGCGTACGTGTAGGTATGTACGGCAGGACCAAATCGGAAAGATAGGTAGGAGCAAGCCCATGTAATGCTTTGTAGGTTAGCAGTAAAACCTTGAAATCAACCCTTGCCTTAACAGGAAGCCAGTGTAGGGAGGCTAGCACTGGAGTAATATGATCAAATTTTGGGGTTCTAGTCAGGATTCTAGCAGCCGTATTTAGCACTAACTGAAGTTTATTTAGTGCTTTATCCGGGTAGCCGGGTAGCTTTATCCGGGTAGATGAGGTTCTGTCGCTGTGTGGTCGGTCTGCAGTGTGTATGAGACAGTTGGTTCTGTCAGAGAGATGAGGTTCTGTCCTTGTGCTGTCTGCAGTGTGTATGAGACAGTGTGTATTAGACAGTGTGTATGAGACCGTGTGTATGAGACAGTGTATATGAGACAGTGTGTGAGACAGTGTATATGAGACAGTGTATATGAGACAGTGTGTATGAGACAGTGTATATGAGACAGTGTATATGAGACAGTGTATATGAGACAGTGTGTATGAGACAGTGTATATGAGACAGTGTATATGAGACAGTGTGTATGAGACAGTGTATATGAGACAGTGTGTATGAGACAGTATGAGACAGTGTGTATGAGACAGTGTGTATGAGACAGTGTGTATGAGACAGTATGAGACAGTGTGTATGAGACAGTGTGTATGAGACAGTGTGTATGAGACAGTGTGTATGAGACAGTGTGTATGAGACAGTGTGTATGAGACAGTGTGTATGAGACAGTGTATATGAGACAGTGTATATGAGACAGTGTATATGAGACAGTGTATATGAGACAGTGTGTATGAGACAGTGTATATGAGACAGTGTATATGAGACAGTGTGTATGAGACAGTGTATATGAGACAGTGTGTATGAGACAGTGTATATGAGACAGTGTGTATGAGACAGTGTGTATGAGACAGTGTATATGAGACAGTGTGTATGAGACAGTGTATATGAGACAGTGTATATGAGACAGTGTATATGAGACAGTGTGTAAGAGACAGTGTATATGAGACAGTGTATATGAGACAGTGTGTATGAGACAGTGTATATGAGACAGTGTGTATGAGACAGTGTATATGAGACAGTGTATATGAGACAGTGTATATGAGACAGTGTGTATGAGACAGTGTGTATGAGACAGTGTATATGAGACAGTATGAGACAGTGTATATGAGACAGTGTATATGAGACAGTGTGTATGAGACAGTGTGTATGAGACAGTGTATATGAGACAGTGTGTATGAGACAGTGTATATGAGACAGTGTATATGAGACAGTGTGTATGAGACAGTGTATATGAGACAGTGTATATGAGACAGTGTATATGAGACAGTGTGTATGAGACAGTGTGTATGAGACAGTGTGTATGAGACAGTGTATATGAGACAGTGTATATGAGACAGTGTATATGAGACAGTGTGTATGAGACAGTGTATATGAGACAGTGTGTATGAGACAGTGTATATGAGACAGTGTATATGAGACAGTGTGTATGAGACAGTGTATATGAGACAGTGTATATGAGACAGTGTATATGAGACAGTGTGTATGAGACAGTGTATATGAGACAGTGTGTATGAGACAGTGTGTATGAGACAGTGTGTATGAGACAATGTGTATGAGACAGTGTGTATGAGACAGTGTATATGAGACAGTGTGTATGAGACAGTGTGTATGAGACAGTGTGTATGAGACAGTGTGGATGAGACAGTGTATATGAGACAGTGCGTATGAGACAGTGCGTATGAGACAGTGCGTATGAGACAGTGTGTATGAGACAGTGTGTATGAGACAGTGTATATGAGACAGTGTATATGAGACAGTGTGTATGAGACAGTGTGGATGAGACAGTGCATATGAGACAGTGCGTATGAGACAGTGTGTATGAGACAGTGTGTATGAGACAGTGTGTATGAGACAGTGTATATGAGACAGTGTATATGAGACAGTGTATATGAGACAGTGTATATGAGACAGTGTATATGAGACAGTGTATATGAGACAGTGCATATGAGACAGTGCGTATGAGACAGTGTATATGAGACAGTGTGTATGAGACAGTGTGTATGAGACAGTGTGTATGAGACAGTGTGTATGAGACAGTGTGTATGAGACAGTGTGTATGAGACAGTGTGTATGAGACAGTGTGTATGAGACAGTGTATATGAGACAGTGTGTATGAGACAGTGTATATGAGACAGTGTGTATGAGACAGTGTATATGAGACAGTGTGTATGAGACAGTGTATATGAGACAGTGTATATGAGACAGTGTGTATGAGACAGTGTGTATGAGACAGTGTGTATGAGACAGTGTATATGAGACAGTGTATATGAGACAGTGTGTATGAGACAGTGTGTATGAGACAGTGTGTATGAGACAGTGTATATGAGACAGTGTATATGAGACAGTGTGTATGAGACAGTGTGGATGAGACAGTGTATATGAGACAGTGCGTATGAGACAGTGTGTATGAGACAGTGTGGATGAGACAGTGCATATGAGACAGTGTATATGAGACAGTGTATATGAGACAGTGTGTATGAGACAGTGCGTATGAGACAGTGTGTATGAGACAGTGTATATGAGACAGTGTGTATGAGACAGTGTGTATGAGACAGTGTGTATGAGACAGTGTATATGAGACAGTGTGTATGAGACAGTGTGTATGAGACAGTGTGTATGAGACAGTGTATATGAGACAGTGTGTATGAGACAGTGTATATGAGACAGTGTGTATGAGACAGTGTGTATGAGACAGTGTATATGAGACAGTGTGTATGAGACAGTGTGTATGAGACAGTATGAGACAGTGTATATGAGACAGTGTATATGAGACAGTGTATATGAGACAGTGTGTATGAGACAGTGTGTATGAGACAGTGTGTATGAGACAGTGTGTATGAGACAGTGTATATGAGACAGTGCGTATGAGACAGTGTGTATGAGACAGTGTGTATGAGACAGTGTATATGAGACAGTGTGTATGAGACAGTGTGTATGAGACAGTGTGTATGAGACAGTGTGTATGTGACAGTGTGTATGAGACAGTGTGTATGAGACAGTGTGTATGAGACAGTGTGTATGAGACAGTGTGTATGAGACAGTGTGTATGAGACAGTGTATATGAGACAGTGTATATGAGACAGTGTGTATGAGACAGTGTGTATGAGACAGTGTGTATGTGACAGTGTGTATGAGACAGTGTGTATGAGACAGTGTGTATGTGACAGTGTGTATGAGACAGTGTGTATGAGACAGTGTGTATGAGACAGTGTATATGAGACAGTGTGTATGAGACAGTGTGTATGAGACAGTGTGTATGAGACAGTGTGTATGAGACAGTGTGTATGAGACAGTGTGTATGAGACAGTGTATATGAGACAGTGTATATGAGACAGTGTGTATGAGACAGTGTGTATGAGACAGTGTATATGAGACAGTGTATATGAGACAGTGTATATGAGACAGTGTATATGAGACAGTGTGTATGAGACAGTGTATATGAGACAGTGTATATGAAACAGTGTGTATGAGACAGTGTATATGAGACAGTGTATATGAGACAGTGTATATGAGACAGTGTGTATGAGACAGTGTATATGAGACAGTGTATATGAGACAGTGTGTATGAGACAGTGTGTATGAGACAGTGTGTATGAGACAGTGTATATGAGACAGTGTGTATGAGACAGTGTATATGAGACAGTGTATATGAGACAGTGTGTATGAGACAGTGTGTATGAGACAGTGTATATGAGACAGTGTATATGAGACAGTGTATATGAGACAGTGTATATGAGACAGTGTGTATGAGACAGTGTATATGAGACAGTGTATATGAGACAGTGTGTATGAGACAGTGTATATGAGACAGTGTATATGAGACAGTGTATATGAGACAGTGTATATGAGACAGTGTATATGAGACAGTGTGTATGAGACAGTGTATATGAGACAGTGTGTATGAGACAGTGTGTATGAGACAGTGTGTATGAGACAGTGTGTATGAGACAGTGTATATGAGACAGTGTATATGAGACAGTGTGTATGAGACAGTGTATATGAGACAGTGTGTATGAGACAGTGTGTATGAGACAGTGTATATGAGACAGTGTGTATGAGACAGTGTATATGAGACAGTGTGTATGAGACAGTGTGTATGAGACAGTGTGTATGAGACAGTGTTTATGAGACAGTGTGTATGAGACAGTGTGTATGAGACAGTGTGTATGAGACAGTGTGTATGAGACAGTGTGTATGAGACAGTGTGTATGAGACAGTGTATATGAGACAGTGTGTATGAGACAGTGTATATGAGACAGTGTGTATGAGACAATGCATATGAGACAGTGTATATGAGACAGTGTATATGAGACAGTGTATATGAGACAGTGTATATGAGACAGTGTATATGAGACAGTGTATATGAGACAGTGTATATGAGACAGTGTGTATGAGACAGTGTATATGAGACAGTGTGTATGAGACAGTGTGTATGAGACAGTGTGTATGAGACAGTGTATATGAGACAGTGTGTATGAGACAGTGCGTATGAGACAGTGTATATGAGACAGTGTATATGAGACAGTGTATATGAGACAGTGTATATGAGACAGTGTGTATGAGACAGTGTGTATGAGACAGTGTGTATGAGACAGTGTATATGAGACAGTGTGTATGAGACAGTGTGTATGAGACAGTGTGTATGAGACAATGTGTATGAGACAGTGTATATGAGACAGTGTATATGAGACAGTGTATATGAGACAGTGTGTATGAGACAGTGTATATGAGACAGTGTGTATGAGACAGTGTGTATGAGACAGTGTATATGAGACAGTGTGTATGAGACAGTGTGTATGAGACAGTGTGTATGAGACAGTGTGTATGAGACAGTGTGTATGTCTCATACAGTGGCTCTTTAAATCCTGTCAGAACAGCTTCGTCTGATTTGGTTAATTCTATAATGAAGGAGTAATTTATTCCAAGTCTGTCATTTGTTACCGGCATGGCTGCATCCCAATTAAATCAGCACAACATTACCTCGTCGTTACTCAGAATAAATTAACATCGCTGTGAGCGAGCGCAAGACATCTTACTGGTTGAAAATATGTATTTTTTTTGTTAAAAAAAATATCATTATTTCAATGTTTTGTGCTCACTACTCCTGTGACAACATAGCTTTTAAACAACTCGACAATTTGTTTATGTCACTACCCGACAGAGCTGCCTTATGGTCCAATATGTGACTGTGGCTCAGTGGGAACTCAGGACCTTCACTTGTGCTGTTATTTCTCACAGCAATGAACTGTACCCTTGGATAATATCCCACAGTAAAAGGCTGACTGTCTAACTGGGACAAATAAAGCGGATTAGCTTCCTCAAGGGGACCACAACAATGGCTGGCCAGGGACTCTACCTGCTCTCTATAACAACCTCACAGTAACACTGCCTCTATATTACACACTATGTCACTATATTAGACTACACACTATGTCACTATATTACACACTATGTCACTATATTAGACTACACACTATGTCACTATATTACACACTATGTCACTATATTAGACTACACACTATGTCACTATATTATAGACTATGTCACTATATTAGACTACACACTATGTCACTATATTATAGACTATGTCACTATATTAGACTACACACTATGTCACTATATTATACACTATGTCACTATATTAGACTACACACTATGTCACTATATTATACACTATGCCACTATATTAGACTACACACTATGTCACTATATTACACACTATGTCACTATATTAGACTACACACTATGTCACTATATTACACACTATGTCACTATATTAGACTACACACTATGTCACTATATTATACACTATGTCACTATATTAGACAACACACACTGACTCTATATTACACACTATGTCACTATATTAGACTACACACTATGTCACTATATTATACTACACACACTGCCTCTATTACACACTATGTCACTATATTATACTACACACACTGCCTCTATATTATACACTATGTCACTATATTAGACCACACACACTGCCTCTGTTACACACTATGTCACTATATTAGACTACACACTGCCTATATAATATACACTATGTCACTATAATAGACCACACACTGACTATATATTACACACTATGTCACTATATTAGACTACACACTATGTCACTATATTAGACTACACACACTGCCTATATAATATACACTATGTCACTATAATAGACTACACACACTGACTCTGTTACACACTATGTCACTATAATAGACTACACACACTGCCTATATAATATACACTATGTCACTATAATAGACTACACACACTGACTCTGTTACACACTATGTCACTATAATAGACTACACACACTGCCTCTATAATATACACTATGTCACTATAATAGACCACACACTGACTCTGTTACACACTATTTCACTATAATAGACCACACACACTGCCTGTATAATATACACTATGTCACTATAATAGACTACACACACTGCCTCTATAATATACACTATGTCACTATAATAGACCACACACTGACTCTGTTACACACTATGTCACTATAATAGACCACACACACTGCCTATATAATATACACTAGGTCACTATAATAGACCACACACACTGCCTCTGTTACACACTACAGCAGGTTGGAATAATACTGTGAAGTTTGAGAATTATGATAATTCCCTTATAGTGGAAGAGCTGTTTGAAAAGACCGACTGAAATATCAGCCTGTTTTGGTGAGATGGAGTTTCGGCCTTCCGTGGTGACATCACCAGGTGACAAGTTAGTCTATTGACCAATAAGAAAGAGAGTTCCAAACCTCTCTGCCAATAAGAGCTAGTTTTCTCCTCTCCACTCAGACCACTCCCAGCTAGTCATAGTAAAATGTTTGCTTGAGAATTTGCTCTTCACTAAGAAACTATTTTTGTTTCTATTTGACCATTTAATTAAAAATAATCACAGTAAGGTACATAATTGTCACCCAGAAATGATTTGGTGTTGAGATAAAAAACGGCTGTAACTAATCTGTATAGATGTTTTATTAAACATGTCACCCCTATGTAATTGTTTATGTTTATGGGCTCCAGAGTGGCGCAGCGGTCTAAGGCACTGCATCTCAGTGCTAGAGGAGTCACTACAGACCCTGGTTCGATTCCAGGCTGAATCACAACCGGCCATGATTGGGAGTCCCATAGGGCGGCGCACAATTGACCCTGGGTTTGACTGGGGTAGACCTTCATTGTAAATAAGAATTTGTTTTTCCTCGTTAAAAGATATATATATAAAAATTCTAATAAAATATAAATAATAATTATGTCTGCCAACATGCTGCATCATGGAGATATATGCTGTTGTTAAAGCTATAGGTTAGGCCGAGCCATAGAATATTTTCATCATTCAAAAAGGCTCTCGCACATCCGAGTTATCTGGTTGCAGGTGCGTGGGAATAATGTGATTACTTCAAAGAAAAGAGAAACCAGCATATTTCTCTTGCTCATATACCTTTTAAATTAAAGCTTACAGTGGCAAGAAACAAGTATGTGAACCCTTTGGAATTACCTGGATTTCTGCATGAATTGGTCAAAAAATTGGATCTGATCTTCAAGTCAAAACAATAGACAAAAGCAGTGTGCTTACAGTGTAGGTTGGAAAAAGTATATGAACCCCGAGGCTAATGACTTCTTCAAAAGCTAATTGGAGTCAGGACTCAGCTAACCTGGTGTCTAATCAATGAGATGAGATTGGAGATGTTGGTTAGAGCTGCCCTGCCCTATAAAAAAACACTCACAAAATGTGAGTTTGCTTTTCACATGAAGCACTGCCTGATGTGAACGATGCCTCAAACAGAAGAGACCTCAGAAGACCCAAGATTAAGAATTGTTACAAAAGTATCTCTAAAAGCCTTGATGTTCATCAGTCCATAGTAAGACAAATCGTCTATAAATGGAGAAAGTTCAGCACTGTTGCTACTCTCCCTGAGTGGTCGTCCTGCAAAGATGACTGCAAGAGCACAGCGCAGAACGCTCAATGAGGTTAAGAAGAGTCCTAGAGTGTCAGCTAAAGACTTACAGAAATCTCTGGAACATGCTAACATCTCTGTTGATGAGTCTACGATACGTAAAACACGAAACAGGAATGGTGTTCATGGGAGGACTCCATGGAAGAAGCCACTGCTGCCCAAAAAAACATTGCTGCATGTCTGAAGTTTGCAAATGAGCTCCTGGATGTTCCACAGCGCTACTAATATTCTGTGAACAGATGAAACTAAAGTTGAGTTGTTTGGAAGGAACACACAACACTGTGTGTGGAGAAAAAAAAGGCACAGCACACCAACATCAAAACCTCATTCCAACTGTAAAATATGGTGGAGGGAGCATCATGGTTTGGGGCTGCCTCAGGGCCTGGACAGCTTGCTATCATTGACGAACAAATGAATTCCCAAGTTTATCAAGACATTTTTCAAGAGAATGTAAGGCTGTCGGTCCACCAATTGAAGCTCAACAGAAGTTGGGTGATGCAACAGGACAACGACCCAAAACACAGAAGTAAATCAGCAACAGAATTGCTTCACCAGAAGAAAATACACCTTCTGGAGTGGCCCAGTCAGAGTCCTGACCTCAACCTGATTCAGATGCTATGGTATTACCTCGAGAGCGGTTCACACCAAACATCCCAAGAATATTGCTGGATTGAAACAGTTTTGTGAAGAGGAGTGGTCCAAAATTCCTCCTGACCATTGTAACTACAGAAAACGTTTAGTTGAGGTTATTGCTGCCAAAGGAGGGTCAACCAGTTATTAAATCCAAGGGTTCACATACTTTTCCCACCCTGCACTATGAATGTTTACACGGTGTGTTCATTAAAGACATGAAAACGTATAATTGTTAGTGTGCTATTAGTTTAAGCAGACTGTGTTTGTCTATTATTGTGACCTAAATGATCAGATCAAATTTTATGACCAATTTATGCAGGAATCCAGGTAATTCCAAAGGGTTCACATACTTTTACTTGCCACTGTATATGTCGGTCTCTTGAACTTCTCTTGACCTTTTTTTTTCTCCACAAATATAGATGGCCACTATCTATTTTGAAATGTTCAGTGTTCTATTCTACAGTAAAGCAGTGGACCATATAATGGAATGTTCAGTGTTCTATTCTACAGTAAAGCAGTGGACCATGGAATGGAATGTTCAGTGTTCTATTCTACAGTAAAGCAGTGGACCATATAATGGAATGTTCAGTGTTCTATTCTACAGTAAAGCAGTGGACCATGGAATGGAATGTTCAGTGTTCTATTCTACAGTAAAGCAGTGGACCATGGAATGGAATGTTCAGTGTTCTATTCTACAGTAAAGCAGTGGACCGTGGAATGGAATGTTCAGTGTTCTATTCTACAGTAAAGCAGTGGACCGTGGAATGGAATGTTCAGTGTTCTATTCTACAGTAAAGCAGTGGACCATGGAATGGAATGTTCAGTGTTCTATACTACAGTAAAGCAGTGGACCGTGGAATGGAATGTTCAGTGTTCTATTCTACAGTAAAGCAGTGGACCGTGGAATGGAATGTTCAGTGTTCTATTCTACAGTAAAGCAGTGGACCGTGGAATGGAATGTTCAGTGTTCTATTCTACAGTAAAGCAGTGGACCGTGGAATGGAATGTTCAGTGTTCTATTCTACAGTAAAGCAGTGGACCGTGGAATGGAATGTTCAGTGTTCTATTCTACAGTAAAGCAGTGGACCATGGAATGGAATGTTCAGTGTTCTATTCTACAGTAAAGCAGTGGACCGTGGAATGGAATGTTCAGTGTTCTATTCTACAGTAAAGCAGTGGACCGTGGAATGGAATGTTCAGTGTTCTATTCTACAGTAAAGCAGTGGACCATGGAATGGAATGTTCAGTGTTCTATACTACAGTAAAGCAGTGGACCGTGGAATGAAATGTTCAGTGTTCTATTCTACAGTAAAGCAGTGGACCGTGGAATGGAATGTTCAGTGTTCTATTCTACAGTAAAGCAGTGGACCGTGGAATGGAATGTTCAGTGTTCTATTCTACAGTAAAGCAGTGGACCGTGGAATGGAATGTTCAGTGTTCTATTCTACAGTAAAGCAGTGGACCGTGGAATGGAATGTTCAGTGTTCTATTCTACAGTAAAGCAGTGGACCGTGGAATGGAATGTTCAGTGTTCTATTCTACAGTAAAGCAGTGGACCGTGGAATGGAATGTTCAGTGTTCTATTCTACAGTAAAGCAGTGGACCGTGGAATGGAATGTTCAGTGTTCTATTCTACAGTAAAGCAGTGGACCGTGGAATGGAATGTTCAGTGTTCTATTCTACAGTAAAGCAGTGGACCGTGGAATGGAATGTTCAGTGTTCTATTCTACAGTAAAGCAGTGGACCGTGGAATGGAATGTTCAGTGTTCTATTCTACAGTAAAGCAGTGGACCGTGGAATGGAATGTTCAGTGTTCTATTCTACAGTAAAGCAGTGGACCGTGGAATGGAATGTTCAGTGTTCTATTCTACAGTAAAGCAGTGGACCGTGGAATGGAATGTTCAGTGTTCTATTCTACAGTAAAGCAGTGGACCGTGGAATGGAATGTTCAGTGTTCTATTCTACAGTAAAGCAGTGGACCGTGGAATGGAATGTTCAGTGTTCTATTCTACAGTAAAGCAATGGACCGTGGAATGGAATGTTCAGTGTTCTATTCTACAGTAAAGCAGTGGACCGTGGACTGCAAATACTATGATTTTAGGGATTCTGTATATGGGATTTCGAAGGATAAATGAATAATCTCTATCCGATGCAAATCACTTGCATATTTAAGTCCCTATAATCGTAATGATGTCCCTTCCAGCAGGGAAACACCATGGAAAATAACACATTCAGGGTACATTCCAAATGTCTCCCTATTCCCTATATATTGTACGAACTACTTCCACAGGGCTCTGGGGTCGTTCCATGTCATTTCAGCCAGCCATGACATTCACCGTTTCAGATTGTTCTGAAATCGTTTCTGTAGTTAGAAACAGATGATTAGCATTCCTGAACCATTATTTTGTTGAAATATAATTTGATCTCTGAGAAATTAGGCTAATTCATTGCACCCAATTTGGCATTTTCATTTAAAGGATTCACACAATATTCGATAAATTATAATGCCTAACATCCGATTTGGACCAAACTTTTTTTTCTAACAATGAGTAAGGCATCAGGAATCAATGGTAAAAAAATGGTCACCCCAACTCAGTGTTAAAGAGAGAGTTCACCCAAATTACAAAATGACATTGGTTTCTTTACTCTGTAAGCTGTCTATTGACAAGGTATGACAACAACCGATGCTTTGGTTGGTCAAAAGCCACCCACTGAATCCTCTTTCTTGTGCTTTTTGAGGTGGAATGACCCTCTGGTCAAAAGCTACCCACGGAATCCTCTTTCTTGTGGTTTTTGAGGTGGAATGACCCTCTGGTCAAAAGCTACCCACGGAATCCTCTTTCTTGTGCTTTTTGAGGTGGAATGACCCTCTGGTCAAAAGCTACCCACGGAATCCTCTTTCTTGTGGTTTTTGAGGTGGAATGACCCTCTGGTCAAAAGCTACCCACGGAATCCTCTTTCTTGTGCTTTTTGAGGTGGAATGACCCTCTGGTCAAAAGCTACCCACGGAATCCTCTTTCTTGTGGTTTTTGAGGTGGAATGACCCTCTGGTCAAAAGCTACCCACGGAATCCTCTTTCTTGTGCTTTTTGAGGTGGAATGACCCTTCTGGTCAAAAGTAGTGAGCAACAAGGTATAGGTTGTCATTTGGGAAACAGCCTCAGACTTCAGCAAGGCTAACATGCTGACCACACCGCTCGCGTCGCAAAATAAATTTACATATGCATGTTTATTCAATCATTGCATCCACACTGCTCGCGTCCGACAGCGAGCATCTGCGTTGCCAAGCGCTAAAATAGAAATAGGTTATATTTGTGACGCTCAACGCGCTGCAAGTCCGGCCTTTCCCATCTCCTCATTGGTTTATAGGAGCATATACCCACGTACCATCTCCTCATTGGTTTATAGGAGCATATACCCACGTGCCATCTCCTCATTGGTTTATAGGAGCATATACCCACGTGCCATCTCCTCATTGGTTTATAGGAGCATATACCCACGTACCATCTCCTCATTGGTTTATAGGAGCATATACCCACGTGCCATCTCCTCATTGGTTTATAGGAGCATATACCCACGTGCCATCTCCTCATTGGTTTATAGGAGCATACACCCACGTGCCATCTCCTCATTGGTGTTTAGGAGCATATACCCACGTGCCATCTCCTCATTGGTGTTTAGGAGCATATACCCACGTGCCATCTCCTCATTGGTTTATAGGAGCATATACCCACGTGCCATCTCCTCATTGGTTTATAGGAGCATATACCCACGTGCCATCTCCTCATTGGTTTATAGGAGCATATACCCACGTGCCATCTCCTCATTGGTGTTTAGGAGCATATACCCACGTGCCATCTCCTCATTGGTTTATAGGAGCATATACCCACGTGCCATCTCCTCATTGGTATATAGGAGCATATACCCACGTGGGTGATTGAAAGATGAACTGACGTCCTCACTCCAGTCGGTTGTAGTAAAGTTGGTTGCCAACCGTCATATAAAGTCCAAAGAAGTAAAAATGAAGCCTGAGGAAGGAGGAGAGAGGATGAGAAAGGAATTCAGGTTGACCCTTTTATCTGTGGATTAATTGTAGGCGTAGAGGACCTTGTGCATTTCAGGTAAAATAACAACCCAATGTTTATATCCCAGAACAAATTAACTAACAACAGCAAGCTAGCTAGCTAAATTGCCATAAATGTTTAATGCTTTTCGACCTGTCCCCAAATTAATATAATTTGTTCAGAGTTTGTTTTGATATTTCAAACTGCGTGTCCTGATCATGTCTGGTGTGGGGGTACAAAATCAACATGCGCGCGAAGGCTCACGTCGAGTTTGGTCAGCATGTAAGACCAAGACCCAAAACTGTATTCATGGCAGCTAAATGAAATAAACCTAATTAACTAAACATTAAAAAGCAGTTATCACCATGCAGAGCAGCAGCAGCCAGTGTATACATGTAAATCATAGAGAATAACACAGCTGTGGACAGCTATACAATTATAGTACTTAAAAGCATAATGTATAAGCCAGTTAATTGCAATATATTGACAGGGGACATTTAAATGGGTGGCGTTCCAAATGGAACACTATTCCCTATATAGTGCACTTCTTTTCACAAGAGAACTATGGGCCCTGGTTAAAAGTAGTACACTATATAGACAATAGGATGCCATTTGGGTGTTCATTTTGAAAATAAATCCGGCATTTGAACCAATCAGCATTCTGTCAGTATTGTTTGCAAATGCCATTCTTTTTATTCATTAACATCAAAACAAAAACAGCCACAGCACCAGCTAGAGAAGTAAACACTTACATTAAAGATCCTGGTCATCAACTGTCATTAACAGAAGTAAACACTTACCTTAAAGATCCTGGTCATCAGCTGTTATTAGCAGCAGTAAACACTTACCTTAAAGATCCTGGTCATCAACTATCATTAAAGATCCTGGTCATCAACTGTTATTAACAGTAGTAAACACTTACCTTAACGCTCCTGGTCATCAACTGTCATTAACAGTAGTAAACAATTACCTTAAAGATCCTGGTCATCAACTGTCATTAACAGCAGTAAACACTTACCTTAAAGATCCTGGTCATCAACTGTCATTAACAGAAGTAAACACTTACCTTAAAGATCCTGGTCATCAGCTGTTATTAGCAGCAGTAAACACTTACCTTAAAGATCCTGGTCATCAACTATCATTAAAGATCCTGGTCATCAACTGTTATTAACAGTAGTAAACACTTACCTTAACGCTCCTGGTCATCAACTGTCATTAACAGTAGTAAACAATTACCTTAAAGATCCTGGTCATCAACTGTCATTAACAGAAGTAAACACTTACCTTAAAGATCCTGGTCATCAACTGTCATTAACAGCAGTAAACACTTACCTTAAAGATCCTGGTCATCAACTGTCATTAACAGCAGTAAACACTTACCTTAAAGATCCTGGTCATCAACTGTCATTAACAGCAGTAAACACTTACCTTAAAGATCCTGGTCATCAACTGTCATTAACAGACACAGCAGTAATCACTTACCAAGATGGTAGAAAATCAGTCTGTACATTTGTGTGTGTGATCCTTGAGATCAGAGTTTTAAGAGTTTTTATGTTTTAATGACCCTGATCCTGTTTACAGAAGCAAAGACATTTTATGTGAAGGTGGATGCTGTATATAACAACTATTATTTTTAGGTCTCAGTCTCTATTTTTACTTGTACAAAGATTTCTACACCTTTCTGGAGTTTCATCTTGCCGTGTCAGGAGCGTCTGTCTGCGCCGCAAGGCCTGCTACCCGAGCGCAGGTGCGCACTGAAGGCTAGGAGCGGAGAAGCGGTTATGGGATTGGAAAACCTGATGCACCCTGGGCGGTGGGAAAATCTATGTTGTTCTGCACAACGTTTACTGGTCGTTGCACAACGTTTACTGGTCGTTGCACAACGTTTACTGGTCGTTGCACAACGTTTACTGGTCGTTGCATAACGTTTACTGGTCGTTGCACAACGTTTACTGGTCGTTGCACAGCTGTGCTGAAAGACCTCTAAAAACCGGCATTATGTGTCTGTGCCTGCTCTTTACTCAGTGCCATCCTGGATTAAATAGACCGAATAATCAATGGGTGAGTGAATTATCTTCACCTCATGCCCTACAATTTGCAAACACTCCGACGATACCATCATGTCAACACCACCAGGAACTTGGTCTCTCTCTGCGTTTGTTCCACTCTCAAACACAACTGGACCTAGACTTGATGGCATACTTCCAAAATCTCTAACTATTGAATGACTTTTTTTTCTGTGTCGAAAGACTCACTGGTTTTATTGACACTGGTGGTGGCTCCACCAAGTCCTCACTCATTGGACAACTGAGATATATTGTTATGCTTTTATTGTTGATCTCTGGTAATGTGTGACCAAACCCTGGGCCGGTAGATACCATGCAATCTCTACCGACTCCCTATGATTTTAAAAACAGAGCAGGTTTTGGCCTCTTGCATGTTAATGTCAGAAGTCTATTTCCAAAAATAGACATGATTAGAATATGGGCCAAACCGACAAATACAGACATAATGGTTTTATCAGAAACTTGGCTAAAGAAATCTGTGTTCAATAACTGGATTTCTATTGATGGGTACACGGTTTTTAGAACGGATCGGATGAGTAAAGGAAGAGAGGTTGCGATTTTTTTTGTGAAATCCGAGTTTAACACCTCTAAAATTCTCGCGATTTCTAAAGCCAAACATTTTGAATTGCTTGCGGTTAAAGTGAACATATATAAGGACTCCTACGTCACTGTAGTCGGCTGCTACAGACCGCCCTCGGCTGCTACAGACCGCCCTCGGTTGCTACAGACCGCCCTCGGATGCTACAGACCGCCCTCGGCTGCTACAGACCGCCCTCGGCTGCTACAGACCGCCCTCGGCTGCTACAGACCGCCCTCGGCTGCTACAGACCGCCCTCGGCTGCTACAGACCGCCCTCGGCTGCTACAGACCGCCCTCGGCTGCTACAGACCGCCCTCGGCTGCTACAGACCGCCCTCGGCTGGGACTATTTTTATATGAAATGTGCGTCGATTTGTGATAAGCATGCCCCCGTGAAGAAATGTTGAATCAGTGGGAGGGACAATCCCTGGTTTTCAGATAACTTGGCAGAATTAATTAGAAAGAGAAATATCTCTTGGGGCTCAAGCTAGACAAACAAATTTTCCTGTTAACTGGGCCTCCTTCAGAGCGCTAAGAAACAAATACATGGGATTGATCAGGAAGTCCAAATAGGATGACTATTTAAATGCAGTCACAGAGAACCTAAACAACCCTACCAAGTTCTGGAAGCTAATCAAATCAGTGTCGGGTTCTAATGTATCCCCTGACCTTCCTGACCATTTAATGATGGATTCTAATGAAGTGAAGGATAAAGCCGATATTGTAGGGGTTTTTAACAAGCACTTCATATCTGCTGGTTCAGTTGTTGATAATGGTGGGGCCCAGGACTCTAATGCAAGCTCTGTTACAGTCAACTATAATATAGGCCCTCATGTCAACCATTTTAACTTTGAGCCTGTTTCTTATACTGAGGTGTATAAAGCACTAAAGGCTATAGACACTAAATGGTCTGCAGGTCCAGACAACCAGCAGGTATTATTACTGAACCTGTGGCTCACATTTTCAACTTGAGTCTCTTGACCAATTCCATCCCCAGCATTTTGGAAATCAGCGTATGTCCTCCCACTGCTAAAGGGTGGAGATCCCTCAGACGCTAATAACTATCGTCCTATCTCTAAACTCCCTGCCCTGGCCAAAGTCTATGAATCCCTAGTGAACTCACAGTTAAAAAAACGTCTTCATTGAGTAGAACATACTGAGTGGTGTTCAGTCTGGCTTTAGATCGGGACACAGCACCACAACTGCAACTATGGCAGTGGCAAACAACATCATTAATGCACTTGATTAAAAAGCAACATTGCACTGCTCTGTTTGTGGATTTATCAAAGGCCTTTGATTCAGTTGACCATTTAATTGTTGCTCGCTAGACTCAGAAACATTGGACTCAGTGAAGGGACAGTAAATTGGTTTAGGAACTGACAGAACACAATGTGTATATACTGACAATCACAAGTCTAGCTTTCTTTTTTAATTAATAGAGGTGTCCCCCAGGGTTACATTTTAGCTCCTGTGTTGTTCTCAATCTTTATTGGTTTATCTGGTTTCCGAGCTGGTCGTGGGTGCACTTCAGCCACGCTCAAGGTCCTAAACGATATCATAACCGCCATCGATAAAAGACAATACTGTGCAGCCGTATTCATCGACCTGGCTAAGGCTTTTGACTCTGTCAATCACCACATTCTTATTGGCAGACTCAACAGCCTTGGTTTCTCAAATGACTGCCTCGCCTGGTTCACCAACTACTCTCAGACAGAGTTCAGTGTGTCAAATCGGAGGGCCTGTTGTCCGGACCTCTGGCAGTCTCTATGGGGGTGCCACAGGGTTCAATTCTCGGGCCGACTCTTTTCTCAGTATACATCAATGATGTCGCTCTTGCTGCTGGTGATTCTCTCATCCACCTCTACGCAGACGTCACCATTCTGTATACTTCTGGCCCTTCTTTGGACACTGTGTTAACTAACCTCCAGACGAGCTTCAATGCCATACAACTCTCCTTCCGTGGCCTACAACTGCTCTTAAATGCAAGTAAAACTAAATGCATGCTCTTCAACCCATCCCTGCCCGCACCTGCCCGCCCATCCAGCATCACTAGTCTGGACGGTTCTGACTTAGAATATGTGGACAATTACAAATACCTAGGTGTCTGGCTAGATTGTAAACTCTCCTTCCAGACTCACATTAAGTATTTCCAATCCAAAATGAAATCTAGAATCGGCTTCGCAACAAAGCATCCTTCACTCATGCTGCCAAACATGCCCTCGTAAAACTGACTATACTACCAATCCTTGACTTCGGTGATGTCATTTACAAAATAGCCTCCAACACTCTACTCAGCAAATTGGATGCAGTCTATCACAGTGCTATCCGTTTTGTCACCGAAGCCCCATATACTACCCACCAATGTGACCTGTATGCTCTCGTTGGCTGGCCCTCGCTTCATATTCGTCGCCAAACCCACTGGCTCCAGGTCTTCTATAAGTCTTTGCTGGGTAAAGCCCCGCATTATCTCAGCTCACTGGTCAGCATAGCAGCACCCACCCATAGCACGTGCTCCAGCAGGTATATTTCACTGGTCACCCCCAAAGCCAATTCCTACTTTGGCCGCCTTTCTTTCCAATTCTCTGCTGCCAATGACTGGAACGAATTGCAAAAATCACTAAAGCTGGAGACTCATATCTCCATCAGTAACTTTAATATCAGCTGTCAGAGCAGCTCACAGATCATTGCACCTGTACATAGCTCATCTGCAAATAGCCCATCCAACTACCTCATCCCCATATTTTTTTTTCTCCTTTGCACCCCAGTATCTCTACTTGCACATTCATCTTCTGCACATCTATCACTCCAGTGTTTAATTGCTAAATTGTAATTACTCCGCCACTACAGCCTATTTATTGCCTTACCTCCCTAATCTTACCTCATTTGTACACACTGTGTATAGATTTTTTTCTATTGTGTTATTGACTGTACGTTTGTTTATTCCATGTGTAACTCTGTGTTGTTGTTTGTGTCACACTGCTTTGCTTTATCTTGGCCAGGTCACAGTTGTAAATGAGAACTTGTTCTCAACTGGCCTACCTGGTTAAATAAAGGTGAAATAAATAAATAATAATAATGATTTGGGAAATGGGATGCAACCAGCAAAGTTCCATCTATATGCAGATGATACATTTATATATTAATGTGCTCATTCTCTGGTTCATGCTGTTGAAGAGCTTTTCAGTCGCTGCAGCCCTCCCTTTATGGTTTCTAACTGGTCTTGAATGTACAAAAAACTAAATGCATGACCTTTACCAGAGCTAGAACTCTGCCAGAGAACAATGGCATTGTCACATCTGGTGGTTTATCCATTGAAAAAGTGTCATCCTACAAATACCTAGGTGTTTGGTTGGATGATAAGTTGTCCTTTTAAAGTTCATGTGGATAATCTTGTGACAAAGCTTACATTGAAATTGGGTTTTTATTTTCGTAATAAGGCTTGCTTCCCCGCTTATGGCCAGAAAGAAGCTTGTTCAGGCCACTTTTCTCTCTGTAATTAATTATGGTGACTTGTTGTATATGCATGCAGCCTCCTCTGTCTTACAGAGACTGGACTCTGTTTATCATGCAGCCTCCTCTGTCTTACAGAGACTGGACTCTGTTTATCATGCAGCCTCCTCTGTCTTACAGAGACTGGACTCTGTTTATCATGCAGCCTCCTCTGTCTTACAGAGACTGGACTCTGTTTATCATGCAGCCTCCTCTGTCTTACAGAGACTGGACTCTGTTTATCATGCAGCCTCCTCTGTCTTACAGAGACTGGACTCTGTTTATCATGCAGCCTCCTCTGTCTTACAGAGACTGGACTCTGTTTATCATGCAGCCTCCTCTGTCTTACAGAGACTGGACTCTGTTTATCATGCAGCCTCCTCTGTCTTACAGAGACTGGACTCTGTTTATCATGCAGCCTCCTCTGTCTTACAGAGACTGGACTCTGTTTATCATGCAGCCTCCTCTGTCTTACAGAGACTGGACTCTGTTTATCATGCAGCCTCCTCTGTCTTACAGAGACTGGACTCTTTATCATGCATCCTTGCGCTTTATTAAAAATGCCAAGTCACTCACCCACCATTGCACATTGTACCAAATGGTAGGTTGGACCTCACTTTATATTCACAGAAAGCTAAATTTGTATGTGTTCAACTACAAAGCCCTTTTGGGTAAACTCCCTCTTTACCTCTGTATTTAGGTCTCCTTCACCACCCGCAGTTACCCTACCCGGTCTGCTAGGTGGTTGCTATGTTACCATACCTGGTCTGCTAGGTGGTTGCTATGTTACCCTACCCGGTCTGCTAGGTGGTTGCTATGTTACCATACCTGGTCTGCTAGGTGGTTGCTACTTAAAGTCCCCAGGACATTCACAGTATTAGGCAAGACTGCCTTCTCTTCTTGTGCACCAGACGCATGGAAAAATCTACAAACCATGCTTCATCTAGATATGTTAATGCCACTGAATTAATTTAAAATATTGATGGGAGACTCTTACAGAGGAGTGTAAATGTTTTTTTTAGGCTGGATCATGTTGTATTGTATTGTTGTATGTTTTAATTCTGTAATGTATTGATTGTTGCTGCCTTCTTGGCCAGGTCTACCTTGAAAAAGAGACTCTGGGTCTTAATGGGCTTTTCCTGGTTAAATAAAGGTTAAATAAAAAAAAAGCTCCTGGTCATCAACTGTCATTAACAGAAGTAAACACTTACCTTAAAGATCCTGGTCATTAACTGTCATTAACAGCAGTAAACACTTACCTTAAAGATCCTGGTCATCAACTGTCATTAACAGAAGTAAACACTTACCTTAAAGATCCTGGTCATTAACTGTCATTAACAGAAGTAAACACTTACCTTAAAGATCCTGGTCATCAACTGTCATTAACAGCAGTAAACACTTACCTTAAAGATCCTGGTCATCAACTGTCATTAACAGCAGTAAACACTTACCTTAAAGATCCTGGTCATCAACTGTCATTAACAGCAGTAAACACTTACCTTAAAGATCCTGGTCATCAACTGTCATTAACAGAAGTAAACACTTACCTTAAAGATCCTGGTCATCAACTGTCATTAACAGAAGTATACACTTACCTTAAAGATCCTGGTCATCAACTGTCATTAACAGCAGTAAACACTTACCTTAAAGATCCTGGTCATCAACTGTCATGAACAGAAGTAAACACTTACCTTAAAGATCCTGGTCATCAACTGTCATTAACAGAAGTAAACACTTACCTTAAAGATCCTGGTCATCAACTGTCATTAACAGCAGTAAACACTTACCTTAAAGATCCTGGTCATCAACTGTCATTAACAGAAGTAAACACTTACCTTAAAGATCCTGGTCATCAACTGTCATTAACAGAAGTAAACACTTACCTTAAAGATCCTGGTCATCAACTGTCATTAACAGAAGTAAACACTTACCTTAAAGATCCTGGTCATCAACTGTCATTAACAGCAGTAAACACTTACCTTAAAGATCCTGGTCATCAACTGTCATTAACAGAAGTAAACACTTAACTTAAAGATCCTGGTCATCAACTGTCTTTAACAGACACAGCAGTAATCACTTACCTTAAAGATCCTGGTCATCAACTGTCATTAACAGCAGTAAACACTTACCTTTAAGATCCTGGTCATCAACTGTCATTAACAGCAGTAAACACTTACCTTAAAGATCCTGGTCAACAACTATCATTAACAGACACAGCGGTAAACGCTTACCTTTAAGATCCTGGTCATCAACTGTCATTAACAGCAGTAAACACTTACCTTTAAGATCCTGGTCATCAACTGTCATTAACAGCAGTAAACACTTACCTTAAAGATCCTGGTCATCAACTGTCATTAACAGCAGTAAACACTTACCTTAAAGATCCTGGTCATCAACTGTCATTAACAGAAGTAAACACTTACCTTAAAGATCCTGGTCATCAACTGTCATTAACAGACACAGCAGTAATCACTTACCTTAAAGATCCTGGTCATCAACTGTCATTAACAGCAGTAAACACTTACCTTAAAGATCCTGGTCATCAACTGTCATTAACAGACTAAGCAAGCTGGTTTCAACGGCCTCTTCTGTAGGTTGGATAAAGAACTCACACACCGTCCTAAAAGTCAATCACTTGTAATTAAAATGAATCGTTTGTTGCTGATGAAAATCAACAGTATTGTTTGACATGATTACATAAAACAACATGGTTCATGCACTCTAAACAGCCACATATTGCAGGTTTGTAGTCATAAACACTTACCCCAAAGCTCCTGGACATCGACGGACAAAGAAAGCTGGGATTATTGGCCACTTCTGGTAAAAAAAATAATTAAAATACACCTCACTTATCAACAATTTTTATATAACTAGGCAAGTCAGTTAAGAACAAATTCTTATTTACAATGATGGCCTAGGAACAGTGGGTTAACTGCCTTGTTCAGAGGCAGAACCACACCTTGTCAGCTCGGGGATTCGATCTTGCAACCTTTACGGTTACTAGTCCAACGCTCTAACCACTAGGCTACGCTGCTGCCCCAATGATGTCTGATTTACGTTGTTGACAACAGCGTGGTTGTTGATACGTAGAAACTTCATGGATCAGATGAATCCCTAACAGCAGAACAGTGAGTAATGTCTGCGTACCAAATGACACCTTATTCACCATATAGTGTACTAAACAGGGAATATGATGCCGTTTGGGATGACAGACCCACAGGTACGGGAGAATCAACAACACACACAACACATTATTCCTTGTATTTTGCCATTGACTCTGATGTGAGTTGTGCGCAACACATCCGTTAATAGTGCAATTTGAACAATCTCAATCACCTTGGTTTTGCATACGGGATAATAACTGTCTGCTGTACCAACCACAGGAAGTCGGTGGCACCCTATTTGGGGAGAAAGGAGTCGTTGTAATGACTGATTGTTAAACCAGCCACCGCTAGCACAGACAGGCGGTTGCCTACCTACAGACTTGATATCATTAGCCACTTTAATAAATGGATGGAACACTAGTCACTTTAATAATGCCACTTTAAGAATGTTTACATAGCTCGCATTACTCATCTCGTATGTGTATAATGTATACTGTATCCTTCACTATCTATTATTTACTATCTATTGCATCTTAGCGGCTCTGTCACTGCTCATCCATATATTTTATATATTTCATAAATTTCATCTCATCCCATTCCTTTCACTAGATTGTGTGTATTAGGTTTTGTATTGGAATTTGTTAGATATTAGGTTATTTTGTGGAGTTTTTAGATGTTACCTGTTAGATATTGCTACACTGTCAGATCTAGAAGCAGAAGCAATTCACTACACTCCCAATAACATCTGCTAACCATGTGTATGTGACCAATAACATCTGTTAACCCTGTGTATGTGACCATTAACATCTGCTAACCATGTGTATGTGACCAATAACATCTGCTAACCATGTGTATGTGACCAATAACATCTGCTAACCATGTGTATGTGACCAATAACATCTGCTAACCATGTGTATGTGACCAATAACATCTGCTAACCATGTGTATGTGACCATTAACATCTGCTAACCATGTGTATGTGACCAATAACATCTGCTAACCATGTGTATGTGACCAATAACATCTGCTAACCATGTGTATGTGACCAATAACATCTGCTAACCATGTGTATGTGACCATTAACATCTGCTAACCATGTGTATGTGACCAATAACATCTGCTAACCATGTTTATGTGACCAATAACATCTGCTAACCATGTGTATGTGACCATTAACATCTGTTAACCATGTGTATGTGACCATTAACATCTGCTAACCATGTGTATGTGACCAATAACATCTGCTAACCATGTGTATGTGACCAATAACATCTGTTAACCATGTGTATGTGACCAATAACATCTGCTAACCATGTGTATGTGACCAATAACATCTGCTAACCATGTGTATGTGACCAATAACATCTGCTAACCATGTGTATGTGACCAATAACATCTGCTAACCATGTGTATGTGACCAATAACATCTGCTAACCATGTGTATGTGACCAATAACATCTACTAACTCTGGAACTGCCGATCTGCGGCCAACAAGGCAGAGTTCATCTCAGCCTATGCTTCCCTCCAGTCCCTCGACTTCTTGGCACTGACGGAAACATGGATTACCACTGATAACACTGCTACTCCTACTGCTCTCTCCTCGTCTGCCCACGTGTTCTCGCACACCCCGAGAGCTTCTGGTCAGCGGGGTGGTGGCACTGGGATCCTCATCTCTCCCAAGTGGACATTCTCTCTTTCTCCCCTGACCCATCTGTCTATCGCCTCCTTTGAATTCCATGCTGTCACAGTTACCAGCCCTTTCAAGCTTAACATCCTTATCATTTATCGCCCTCCAGGTTCCCTTGGAGAGTTCATCAATGAGCTTGACGCCCTGATAAGTTCCTTTCCTGAGGATGGCTCACCTCTCACAGTTCTGGGTGACTTTAACCTCCCCACGTCTACCTTTGACTCATTCCTCTCTGCCTCCTTCTTTCCACTCCTCTCCTCTTTTGACCTCACCCTCTCACCTTCCCCCCCTACTCACAAGGCAGGCAATACGCTTGACCTCATCTTTACTAGATGCTGTTCTTCCACTAATCTCATTGCAACTCCCCTCCAAGTCTCCGACCACTACCTTGTATCCTTTTCCCTCTCGCTCTCATCCAACACTTCCCACACTGCCCCTACTCGGATGGTATCGCGCCGTCCCAACCTTCGCTCTCTCTCCCCCGCTACTCTCTCCTCTTCCATCCTATCATCTCTTCCCTCTGCTCAAACCTTCTCCAACCTATCTCCTGATTCTGCCTCCTCAACCCTCCTCTCCTCCCTTTCTGCATCCTTTGACTCTCTATGTCCCCTATCCTCCAGGCCGGCTCGGTCCTCCCCTCCTGCTCCGTGGCTCGACGACTCATTGCGAGCTCACAGAACAGGGCTCCGGGCAGCCGAGCGGAAATGGAGGAAAACTCGCCTCCCTGCGGACCTGGCATCCTTTCACTCCCTCCTCTCTACATTCTCCTCTTCTGTCTCTGCTGCTAAAGCCAATTTCTACCACTCTAAATTCCAAGCATCTGCCTCTAACCCTAGGAAGCTCTTTGCCACCTTCTCCTCCCTCCTGAATCCTCCTCCCCCTCCTCCCCCCTCCTCCCTCTCTGCTGATGACTTCGTCAACCATTTTGAAAAGAAGGTCGACGACATCCGATCCTCGTTTGCTAAGTCAAACGACACCGCTGGTTCTGCTCACACTGCCCTACCCTGTGCTTTGACCTCTTTCTCCCCTCTCTCTCCAGATGAAATCTCGCGTCTTGTGACGGCCGGCCGCCCAACAACCTGCCCGCTTGACCCTATCCCCTCCTCTCTTCTCCAGACCATTTCCGGAGACCTTCTCCCTTACCTCACCTCGCTCATCAACTCATCCTTGACCGCTGGCTACGTCCCTTCCGTCTTCAAGAGAGCGAGAGTTGCACCCCTTCTGAAAAAACCTACACTCGATCCCTCCGATGTCAACAACTACAGACCAGTATCCCTTCTTTCTTTTCTCTCCAAAACTCTTGAACGTGCCGTCCTTGGCCAGCTCTCCTGCTATCTCTCTCAGAATGACCTTCTTGATCCAAATCAGTCAGGTTTCAAGACTAGTCATTCAACTGAGACTGCTCTTCTCTGTGTCACGGAGGCGCTCCGCACTGCTAAAGCTAACTCTCTCTCCTCTGCTCTCATCCTTCTAGACCTATCGGCTGCCTTTGATACTGTGAACCATCAGATCCTCCTCTCCACCCTCTCCGAGCTGGGCATCTCCGGCGCGGCCCACGCTTGGATTGCGTCCTACCTGACAGGTCGCTCCTACCAGGTGGCGTGGCGAGAATCTGTCTCCGCACCACGTGCTCTCACCACTGGTGTCCCCCAGGGCTCTGTTCTAGGCCCTCTCCTATTCTCGCTATACACCAAGTCACTTGGCTCTGTCATATCCTCATATGGTCTCTCCTATCATTGCTATGCAGACGACACACAATTAATCTTCTCCTTTCCCCCCTCTGATAACCAGGTGGTGAATCGCATCTCTGCATGTCTGGCAGACATATCAGTGTGGATGACGGATCACCACCTCAAGCTGAACCTCGGCAAGACGGAGCTGCTCTTCCTCCCGGGGAAGGACTGCCCGTTCCATGATCTCGCCATCACGGTTGACAACTCCATTGTGTCCTCCTCCCAGAGTGCTAAGAACCTTGGCGTGATCCTGGACAACACCCTGTCGTTCTCAACTAACATCAAGGCGGTGACCCGTTCCTGTAGGTTCATGCTCTACAACATTCGCAGAGTACGACCCTGCCTCACGCAGGAAGCGGCGCAGGTCCTAATCCAGGCACTTGTCATCTCCCGTCTGGATTACTGCAACTCGCTGTTGGCTGGGCTCCCTGCCTGTGCCATTAAACCCCTACAACTCATCCAGAACGCCGCAGCCCGTCTGGTGTTCAACTTTCCCAAGTTCTCTCACGTCACCCCACTCCTCCGCTCTCTCCACTGGCTTCCAGTTGAAGCTCGCATCCGCTACAAGACCATGGTGCTTGCCTACGGAGCTGTGAGGGGAACGGCACCTCCGTACCTTCAGGCTCTGATCAGGCCCTACACCCAAACAAGGGCACTGCGTTCATCCACCTCTGGCCTGCTCGCCTCCCTACCTCTGAGGAAGTACAGTTCCCGCTCAGCCCAGTCAAAACTGTTCGCTGCTCTGGCACCCCAATGGTGGAACAAACTCCCTCACGACGCCAGGTCAGCGGAGTCAATCACCACCTTCCGGAGACACCTGAAACCCCACCTCTTTAAGGAATACCTAGGATAGGATAAAGTAATCCTTCTAACCCCCCCCCCCCTTAAAAGAGTTAGATGCACTATTGTAAAGTGGTTGTTCCACTGGATATCATAAGGTGAATGCACCAATTTGTAAGTCGCTCTGGATAAGAGCGTCTGCTAAATGACTTAAATGTAAATGTAAATGTACTAACCATGTGACCAATAACATCTGCTAACCATGTGTATGTGACCAATAACATCTACTAACCATGTGTATGTGACCAATAACATCTGCTAACCATGTGTATGTGACCAATAACATCTGCTAACCACGTGTATGTGACCAATAACATCCGCTAACCACGTGTATGTGACCAATAACATCTGCTAACCATGTGTATGTGACCAATAACATCTGCTAACCATGTGTATGTGACCAATAACATCTGCTAACCATGTGTATGTGACCAATAACATCTGCTAACCATGTGTATGTGACCAATAACATCTGCTAACCATGTGTATGTGACCAATAACATCTGCTAACCATGTGTATGTGACCAATAACATCTGCTAACCATGTGTATGTGACCAATAACATCTGCTAACCATGTGTATGTGACCAATAACATCTGCTAACCATGTGTATGTGACCAATAACATCTGCTAACCATGTGTATGTGACCAATAACATCTGCTAACCATGTGTATGTGACCAATAACATCTGCTAACCATGTGTATGTGACCAATAACATCTACTAACCATGTGTATGTGACCAATAACATCTGCTAACCATGTGTATGTGACCAATAACATCTGCTAACCATGTGTATGTGACCAATAACATCCGCTAACCACGTGTATGTGACCAATAACATCTGCTAACCATGTGTATGTGACCAATAACATCTGCTAACCATGTGTATGTGACCAATAACATCTGCTAACCATGTGTATGTGACCAATAACATCTGCTAACCATGTGTATGTGACCAATAACATCTGCTAACCATGTGTATGTGACCAATAACATCTGCTAACCATGTGTATGTGACCAATAACATCTGCTAACCATGTGTATGTGACCAATAACATCTGCTAACCATGTGTATGTGACCAATAACATCTGCTAACCATGTGTATGTGACCAATAACATCTGCTAACCATGTGTATGTGACCAATAACATCTGCTAACCATGTGTATGTGACCAATAACATCTGCTAACCATGTGTATGTGACCAATAACATCTGCTAACCATGTGTATGTGACCAATAACATCTGCTAACCATGTGTATGTGACCAATAACATCTGCTAACTACGTGTATGTGACCAATAACATCTGCTAACCATGTGTATGTGACCAATAACATCTGCTAACCATGTGTATGTGACCAATAACATCTGCTAACCATGTGTATGTGACCAATAACATCTGCTAACCATGTGTATTGACCAATAACATCTGCTAACCATGTGTATGTGACCAATAACATCTGCTAACCATGTGTATGTGACCAATAACATCTGCTAACCATGTGTATGTGACCAATAACATCTGCTAACCATGTGTATGTGACCAATAACATCTGCTAACCATGTGTATGTGACCAATAACATCTGCTAACCATGTGTATGTGACCAATAACATCTGCTAACCATGTGTATGTGACCAATAACATCTGCTAACCACGTGTATGTGACCAATAACATCTGCTAACCACGTGTATGTGACCAATAACATCTGCTAACCACGTGTATGTGACCAATAACATCTGCTAACCATGTGTATGTGACCAATAACATCTGCTAACCATGTGTATGTGACCAATAACATCTGCTAACCATGTGTATGTGACCAATAACATCTGCTAACCACGTGTATGTGACCAATAACATCTGCTAACCACGTGTATTGACCAATAACATCTGCTAACCATGTGTATGTGACCAATAACATCTGCTAACCATGTGTATGTGACCAATAACATCTGCTAACCACGTGTATGTGACCAATAACATCTGCTAACCATGTGTATGTGACCAATAACATCTGCTAACCATGTGTATGTGACCAATAACATCTGCTAACCATGTGTATGTGACCAATAACATCTGCTAACCATGTGTATGTGACCAATAACATCTGCTAACCATGTGTATGTGACCAATAACATCTGCTAACCATGTGTATGTGACCAATAACATCTGCTAACCATGTGTATGTGACCAATAACATCTGCTAACCATGTGTATGTGACCAATAACATCTGCTAACCATGTGTATGTGACCAATAACATCTGCTAACCATGTGTATGTGACCAATAACATCTGCTAACCATGTGTATGTGACCAATAACATCTACTAACCATGTGTATGTGACCAATAACATCTGCTAACTACGTGTATGTGACCAATAACATCTGCTAACCATGTGTATGTGACCAATAACATCCGCTAACCACGTGTATGTGACCAATAACATCTGCTAACCATGTGTATGTGACCAATAACATCTGCTAACCATGTGTATGTGACCAATAACATCTGCTAACCATGTGTATGTGACCAATAACATCTGCTAACCATGTGTATGTGACCAATAACATCTGCTAACCATGTGTATGTGACCAATAACATCTGCTAACCATGTGTATGTGACCAATAACATCTGCTAACCATGTGTATGTGACCAATAACATCTGCTAACCATGTGTATGTGACCAATAACATCTGCTAACCATGTGTATGTGACCAATAACATCTGCTAACCATGTGTATGTGACCAATAACATCTGCTAACCATGTGTATGTGACCAATAACATCTGCTAACCATGTGTATGTGACCAATAACATCTGCTAACCATGTGTATGTGACCAATAACATCTGCTAACTACGTGTATGTGACCAATAACATCTGCTAACCATGTGTATGTGACCAATAACATCTGCTAACCATGTGTATGTGACCAATAACATCTGCTAACCATGTGTATGTGACCAATAACATCTGCTAACCACGTGTATGTGACCAATAACATCTGCTAACCACGTGTATGTGACCAATAACATCTGCTAACCACGTGTATGTGACCAATAACATCTGCTAACCATGTGTATGTGACCAATAACATCTGCTAACCATGTGTATGTGACCAATAACATCTGCTAACCATGTGTATGTGACCAATAACATCTGCTAACCACGTGTATGTGACCAATAACATCTGCTAACCACGTGTATGTGACCAATAACATCTGCTAACCTTGTGTATGTGACCAATAACATCTGCTAACCATGTGTATGTGACCAATAACATCTGCTAACCATGTGTATGTGACCAATAACATCTGCTAACCATGTGTATTGACCAATAACATCTGCTAACCTTGTGTATGTGACCAATAACATCTGCTAACCATGTGTATGTGACCAATAACATCTGCTAACCACGTGTATGTGACCAATAACATCTGCTAACCACGTGTATGTGACCAATAACAGCTGCTAACCATGTGTATGTGACCAATAACATCTGCTAACCATGTGTATGTGACCAATAACATCTGCTAACCATGTGTATTGACCAATAACATCTGCTAACCATGTGTATTGACCAATAACATCTGCTAACCATGTGTATGTGACCAATAACATCTGCTAACCATGTGTATGTGACCAATAACATCTGCTAACCATGTGTATGTGACCGATAACATCTGCTAACCATGTGTATGTGACCAATAACATCTGCTAACCATGTGTATGTGACCAATAACATCTGCTAACCATGTGTATGTGACCAATAACATCTGCTAACCATGTGTATGTGACCAATAACATCTGCTAACCATGTGTATGTGACCAATAACATCTGCTAACCAGGTGTATGTGACCAATAACATCTGCTAACCACGTGTATGTGACCAATAACATCTGCTAACCACGTGTATGTGACCAATAACATCTGCTAACCACGTGTATGTGACCAATAACATCTGCTAACCACGTGTATGTGACCAATAACATCTGCTAACCATGTGTGTGACCAATAACATCTGCTAACCATGTGTATGTGACCAATAACATCTGCTAACCATGTGTATGTGACCAATAACATCTGCTAACCATGTGTATGTGACCAATAACATCTGCTAACCATGTGTATTGACCAATAACATCTGTTAACCATGTGTATTGACCAATAACATCTGCTAACCATGTGTATGTGACCAATAACATCTGCTAACCATGTGTATGTGACCAATAACATCTGCTAACCACGTGTATGTGACCAATAACATCTGCTAACCATGTGTATGTGACCAATAACATCTGCTAACCATGTGTATGTGACCAATAACATCTGCTAACCATGTGTATGTGACCTAATAACATCTGCTAACCATGTGTATTGACCAATA
Source organism: Salvelinus alpinus (assembly GCF_045679555.1). Classification (NCBI taxonomy): domain Eukaryota; kingdom Metazoa; phylum Chordata; class Actinopteri; order Salmoniformes; family Salmonidae; genus Salvelinus; species Salvelinus alpinus. Next base: position 98,813,399 of record NC_092088.1, read on the forward strand.
ACATCTGCTAACCATGTGTATGTGACCAATAACATCTGCTAACCATGTGTATGTGACCAATAACATCTGCTAACCACGTGTATGTGACCAATAACATCTGCTAACCATGTGTATGTGACCAATAACATCTACTAACCATGTGTATGTGACCAATAACATCTGCTAACCATGTGTATTGACCAATAACATCTGCTAACCATGTGTATGTGACCAATAACATCTGCTAACCATGTGTATGTGACCAATAACATCTGCTAACCATGTGTATGTGACCAATAACATCTGCTAACCATGTGTATGTGACCAATAACATCTGCTAACCATGTGTATGTGACCAATAACATCTGCTAACCACGTGTATGTGACCAATAACATCTGCTAACCATGTGTATGTGACCAATAACATCTACTAACCATGTGTATGTGACCATTAACATCTGCTAACCATGTGTATTGACCAATAACATCTGCTAACCATGTGTATGTGACCAATAACATCTGCTAACCACGTGTATGTGACCAATAACATCTGCTAACCACGTGTATGTGACCAATAACATCTGCTAACCACGTGTATGTGACCAATAACATCTGCTAACCACGTATATGTGACCAATAACATCTGCTAACCATGTGTATGTGACCAATAACATCTGCTAACCACGTGTATGTGACCAATAACATCTGCTAACCACGTATATGTGACCAATAACATCTGCTAACCATGTGTATGTGACCAATAACATCTGCTAACCATGTGTATGTGACCAATAACATCTGCTAACCATGTGTATGTGCCCAATAACATCTGCTAACCAGGTGTATGTGACCAATAACATCTGCTAACCACGTGTATGTGACCAATAACATCTGCTAACCACGTGTATGTGACCAATAACATCTGCTAACCATGTGTATGTGACCAATAACATCTGCTAACCACGTGTATGTGACCAATAACATCTGCTAACCACGTGTATGTGACCAATAACATCTGCTAACCACGTGTATGTGACCAATAACATCTGCTAACCATGTGTATGTGACCAATAACATCTGCTAACCATGTGTATTGACCAATAACATCTGCTAACCATGTGTATGTGACCAATAACATCTGCTAACCATGTGTATGTGACCAATAACATCTGCTAACCACGTGTATGTGACCAATAACATCTGCTAACCACGTGTATGTGACCAATAACATCTGCTAACCATGTGTATGTGACCAATAACATCTGCTAACCACGTGTATGTGACCAATAACATCTGCTAACCACGTGTATGTGACCAATAACATCTGCTAACCATGTGTATGTGACCAATAACATCTGCTAACCATGTGTATGTGACCAATAACATCTGTTTTGACTGGAGCGGAATCAGTGGAATGGAATCAAATACATCAAACGCATGGTTTCCATGGTTTCCAGGTGTTTGATGCCGTTCCGTCTGCTCCGTTCCGGTCATTCTTATGAGCCGTCCTCCTCCTAGCAGCCTCCTGTTGTACCAACACAGCTCTTATCTGACAGTGTGTGATCCCCAACATGACGTTTTAACTGCTACCCTGATGTGAAATCACACATCTGGTCTCTGTCTCATCACATACATGGAAGTGCTGACGTTTAGCTGTTAAAACATACAGAGAGGAGAGAGCAGAGTTAGAGACCTGGGTCGTGTTCATTAGGACCCCAAAACAGAAGAAAATGGACTGAAACAGGGAGCGACTACTTGGGCTTGTCCATTAAGAAAGGCACGTTTTTGTTTTCTGTTGTAAATTGATTCAAAACCGTTTTTCTGTTGCACGCCCTAATGAATACAACCCTTGTTTCACAGTGAGGGGTGAGAGGCGTATAGGCCAGAGTCAATCAGTCCAACTAATGAACACTTTCCCACGACAAAGTGACACCTTCCAGAGAGCTGCTGCTTCCTCGCAATTTCAATATTTTTCACATTCCTCCAGGTTGTTTTATTATGTTGTGCCACTCAGTCCACTACTCCACAGTCGGCGCTACTGGAGGCTAGAGATCAATCAACCACTGTGTGGCTCAGGTTCACACTGAGATAAAGCCTGGGCTTCTCTCCTCTCTGACGTAAAGCCTGGGCTTCTCTCCTCTCTGACATAAAGCCTGGGCTTCTCTCCTCTCTGACGTAAAGCCTGGGCTTCTCTCCTCTCTGACGTAAAGCCTGGGCTTCTCTCCTCTCTGACATAAAGCCTGGGCTTCTCTCCTCTCTGACATAAAGCCTGGGCTTCTCTCCTCTCTGACGTAAAGCCTGGGCTTCTCTCCTCTCTGACGTAAAGCCTGGGCTTCTCTCCTCTCTGACGTAAAGCCTGGGTAACTCTCCTCTCTGATATAAAGCCTGGGCTTCTCTCCTCTCTGACGTAAAGCCTGGGCTTCTCTCCTCTCTGACATAAAGCCTGGGCTTCTCTCCTCTCTGACATAAAGCCTGGGCTTCTCTCCTCTCTGACATAAAGCCTGGGCTTCTCTCCTCTCTGACACAAAGCCTGGGCTTCTCTCCTCTCAGGGGCAGGGTTGAGGAGGGGTAATGGACAGGGACAGGGGGGAGAAGGGGTAATGGACAGGGGGGAGGAGGGGTAATGGACAGGGACAGGGGGAGGAGGGGTAATGGACAGGGACAGGGGGGAGAAGGGGTAATGGACAGGGACAGGGGGGAGGAGGGGTAATGGACAGGGACAGGGGGGAGGAGGGGTAATGGACAGGGACAGGAGGGAGGAGGGGTAATGGACAGGGACAGGGGGAGAAGGGGTAATGGACAGGGACAGGGGGGAGGAGGGGTAATGGACAGGGACAGGGGGGAGGAGGGGTAATGGACAGGGGGGAGGAGGGGTAATGGACAGGGGGGAGGAGGGGTAATGGACAGGGGGGAGGAGGGTAATGGACAGGGGGGAGGAGGGGTAATGGACAGGGGGGAGGAGGGTAATGGACAGGGACAGGAGGGAGGAGGGGTAATGGACAGGGACAGGAGGGAGGAGGGGTAATGGACAGGGACAGGGGGGAGGAGGGGTAATGGACAGGGGGGAGGAGGGTAATGGACAGGGACAGGAGGGAGGAGGGGTAATGGACAGGGACAGGAGGGAGGAGGGGTAATGGACAGGGACAGGGGGGAGGAGGGGTAATGGACAGGGGGGAGGAGGGGTAATGGACAGGGGGGAGGAGGGTAATGGACAGGGGGGAGGAGGGGTAATGGACAGGGGGAGGAGGGGTAATGGACAGGGGGGAGGAGGGGTAATGGACAGGGGGGAGGAGGGGTAATGGACTGGGGCACAGACAATCACTTGGCCTGACTGAGTTCTGCTCGTAGCAAACCCAACCTAGTAGGTAGACGCCTTAAGGGAGAGGGGGGAAACCCAACCTAGTAGGTAGACGCCTTAAGGGAGAGGGGGGAAACCCAACCTAGTAGGTAGACGCCTTAAGGGAGAGGGTGGAAACCCAACCTAGTAGGTAGACGCCTTAAGGGAGAGGGTGGAAACCCAACCTAGTAGGTAGACGCCTTCAGGGAGAGGGTGGAAACCCAACCTAGTAGGTAGACGCCTTCTGGGAGAGGGTGGAAACCCAACCTAGTAGGTAGACGCCTTCAGGGACGCGGTGGAAACCCAACCTAGTAGGTAGACGCCTTCAGGGAGAGGGGGGAAACCCAACCTAGTAGGTAGACGCCTTCAGGGAGAGGGGGGAAACCCAACCTAGTAGGTAGACGCCTTAAGGGAGAGGGTGGAAACCCAACCTAGTAGGTAGACGCCTTAAGGGAGAGGGTGGAAACCCAACCTAGTAGGTAGACGCCTTAAGGGAGAGGGTGGAAACTCAACCTAGTAGGTAGACGCCTTAAGGGAGAGGGGGGAAACCCAACCTAGTAGGTAGACGCCTTAAGGGAGAGGGTGGAAACCCAACCTAGTAGGTAGACGCCTTCAGGGAGAGGGTGGAAACCCAACCTAGTAGGTAGACGCCTTAAGGGAGTGGGTGGAAACCCAACCTAGTAGGTAGACGCCTTAAGGGAGAGGGTGGAAACCCAACCTAGTAGGTAGACGCCTTCAGGGACGCGGTGGAAACCCAACCTAGTAGGTAGACGCCTTCTGGGAGAGGGTGGAAACCCAACCTAGTAGGTAGACGCCTTAAGGGAGAGGGTGGAAACCCAACCTAGTAGGTAGACGCCTTAAGGGAGTGGGTGGAAACCCAACCTAGTAGGTAGACGCCTTAAGGGAGTGGGTGGAAACCCAACCTAGTAGGTAGACGCCTTAAGGGAGAGGGGGGAAACCCAACCTAGTAGGTAGACGCCTTAAGGGAGAGGGTGGAAACCCAACCTAGTAGGTAGACGCCTTAAGGGAGAGGGTGGAAACCCAACCTAGTAGGTAGACGCCTTAAGGGAGAGGGTGGAAACCCAACCTAGTAGGTAGACGCCTTAAGGGAGTGGGTGGAAACCCAACCTAGTAGGTAGACGCCTTAAGGGAGAGGGTGGAAACCCAACCTAGTAGGTAGACGCCTTCAGGGACGCGGTGGAAACCCAACCTAGTAGGTAGAAGCCTTCAGGGAGAGGTTGGAAAGAGCTCTTCACCTGAAGTGAGACCTAGTCAGCATCCAAAATGGCACACTTTTCACCTACATAGTCCACTACTATGGTACCCTATTCACCTACATAGTCCACTACTATGGTACCCTATTCACCTACATAGTCCACTACTATGGTACCATATTCACCTACATAGTCCACTACTATGGTACCCTATTCACCTACATAGTCCACTACTATGGTACCCTATTCACCTACATAGTGCTTTAGGCGCTGGTCAAACGTAGGGAATAGGATGCCATTTGAGACGCAGACCCCTGCTTTTTCACACTGGGGAACACAGAGCAGTCAGGCTGAGATAAAGTGAGGCCAATCTCCCAGGCACAGAATCACAAATGACCTGGAAATGATCTATAGTGAACTGTGGAACAGAGCAATGACAAGGACCTGGCTGGGGAACAGAGCAATGACAAGCACCTGGCTTTACTGCTTCTGAACCAGAACATGTTGCTGTTTATTTATGCATGCACATAGACACACACACAGACACACACACACACACACACACACACACACACACACACACACACACACACACACACACACACACACACACACACACACACACACACACACACACACACACACACACACACACACACACACACACACACACACACACACAGGAAGTAGAAGCACACACCTTGAATGGTCACATCATATAAGTCCCTGATTTGTTCTCTCCAATGGAACCAACCGAGCTAGTAGGGAGAGAAGCTGGAATACATGTGAAGATGTACTCCAGCAGCTTTATCATCACAGCTTTACACAACAGCTTTAACATCACATGGATGGTCTGGGGCTGGTGAGAGCATGGACTGGGGCTGGTGAGAGGATGGACTGGGGCTGGTGAGAGGATGGTCTGGGGCTGGTGAGAGGATGGACTGGTGAGAGGATGAGCCCGGACCTGAACCCGATCTAGCCTCTGGAGACACACGGAAATAGCTGTGCAGCGACGCTCTCTATCCAACCTGACAGAGCTTGAGAGGATCTGTGGAGAATAATGGGAGAAACTCCCCAAATACAGGTGTGCCAAGCTTGTAGCGTCATACCCAAGAAGACTCAAGGCTGTAATCGCTGCCAAAAGTGCTTCAACAAAGTTCTGAGTAAAGGGTCTGAATTCTTATGTAAATGTGATATTTCAGTTTATTAAACATTTTTGTAAACTGTTTTTGCTTTGTCATTATGGGGTATTGTGCTTAAATTGATGAGGGGAAAAAATCCACAATTTATTCCATTTTAGAATAAGGCTGTAACGTAACAAAATGTGGAAAAAGTCAAGGGGTCTGAATACTTTCAGAATGCACAGTAGGTCACTTGTTTTTCCCATTCAATCAAACAGTAACTGAATGCCTCGATGCCTGTCTGCCTGCTTCATATACGTAGCAACGGTCATGTGACTCATGGAGCCGATCAGATTTCGTGAACGGGCTGGTGTCCCTTGTAAACTGTATATATTCTATATTCTATATGGTACACAAACAATGCTGTAGATCCTAGCTGACATCATTTACACATATGGAACCCCTCTGCTAGAAATCCATTGAAGTCACCCATGATAATAATAATCATTATAATGGGGAATCATTAGTTTACACAGCTTGAGAGTCAATAGAAAAAAACGTCACAGAGTTTACTAGCTGCATTAACTGTCAAAATAATAATACATTATATTTTTCACACGGGCGTTTCAGAGAACTAGATCCTTTGTTTGGCCCATCATCTCTGGCTGCTCGTGGTTGGTTGCTTTGAGCTGGCGGAGCGTGATTCCTGTAGATATTGTTTAATGCCTATGTATTTTCTTGCTAAAATGGTAAATAGGTAATCCGTCACAGCGGGTTGACGTTACACACTGGTTGTACGCCATCGTGGTATTTTTATGTCACAGGAAGCGCCTGCTATTAATATGCTTCGTCAAATAGCTCAAAGACACATTTACATAGATAGGGTGAGGTCCAAATGGTACCCTATTCTCCATAGGCACCCTATTCCCCATAGGGATCTGGTCAAAAGTAGTGTACTACATAGGTAATCGGGTTCCTCCGTGGGAATAGGATGTCGTTTGGGACGAGGCCATACATACTCTTTCAGAAGACTGTGCTCCCAATATGTGACAGTGAAGGGGAAAGATGATAGACCACAACATCAGAAATATGCTGGAAGGCACCAAGCACAATACTAGTGAGAACTGACTATTTGATCAAGAAAAATAACATTGAAATATTTCAAAGGATCTTATCTGGCAAAGTGGAGGCACTTTATTTTTTTGGTTTTAACTTTTATGTATTATAGAAAAAAGAGGTCACTGTACTTTGTTTTTAACCTTGCAACAGAATGTATAAGTCCATGTTACTTGGTAGGCCTTGGGGTTGATTTTGACTGAGGAGCAGGGCTGGGGTCAGTTCCTATTCAATTCCAGTCATTTCAGAATGTTAACCAAATTCCAATTTCAATTCAACATTTTCCTAATTGAAAAAGCCTTGAAGAGAATTTGGAATTTCAGTGTACTTCCTGAATTGACCCCAACTCTGCTGAAGAGTACAACAACATAGAAAGGCTAACCTCTACCCACTGGGAACACCACATCATTTCAACGTGGATAACTGGGTAATATTTGGTTGAGACGCTGATCAATGAGATTACTACCTATATTCCGCTACATAAAAAGAGCCAAAAGTTAGTTGAATTTCCAATGTTTTATCACAGTTCTTTCAACCATCTAAAAGCACAACCAAATTCTCATAGAGAAAACTATTTCAGATATTTCGTTTATTTATACGACAGATTCAAATCAAATTGTATTTGTCACATGCTGTGTAATCAAGAGGTGTAGACTAACAGTGAAATGTTTACTTACGGGAAATAATAACACAAGGAATAAATACACAATGAGTAACGATAACTTATTAATTAAAACCCCCTAGAGTCACACGGTGACTTCATTTTGAATATTGAATAGCTTCCCATGTGTTTATGCTAGAGCAGGGCTACCCAAACCTCTTCCTGGAGGTCTACTGTCCTGTAGGTTTTCACTCCAAACCTAATTTAGAAAATCTGATTCAGCTAGTTAAGGTCTTGTTGAGCAGCTAGTTAGTAGAATCAGGTGTGTTAAATTAGGGTTGGACTGAAAACCCACAGGACGGTAGATCTCCAGGAAGAGGGTTGGACTGAAAATCCACAGGATGGTAGATCTCCAGGAAGAGGGTTGGACTGAAAATCCACAGGACGGTAGATCTCCAGGAAGAGGGTTGGACTGAAAACCCACAGGACGGTAGATCTCCAGGAAGAGGGTTGGACTGAAAACCCACAGGACGGTAGATCTCCAGGAAGAGGGTTGGACTGAAAACCCACAGGACGGTAGATCTCCAGGAAGAGGGTTGGGCTGAAAACCCACAGGACAGTAGATCTCCAGGAAGAGGGTTGGGCTGAAAACCTACAGGACAGTAGATCTCCAGGAAGAGGGTTGGACTGAAAACCCACAAGACGGTAGATCTCCAGGAAGAGGGTTGGGCTGCTCTGGTCTTGTGGTGTCTGCAGCTCAAGCCCCTATTTCTGCTGATAGTTTGTGCCTAATTCCATGACATGAGGCTTGTGGAAGCAGACTTTTTCTACACGAGAGGATCCGGACAAGAACATTGTCACGAAATCTTCAAACCCGATCTGGTTGAGCTACAAACTAATATGTCACCAACATCAAAAGGGGAGACTCTGTTTGGCTCTACGACATCCACAGGCTTTATGGCAGTCATCTGAACTCTCCGTCACGGACGTCCTCATTTCCAAGAGGTCTTCTCCCAAAACCGACTGTCCAGACCTGAACCGTTGGAGCTACGAAACGAATATGTCACCAACATCTAAAGGGGAGACTCTCTCGGACACAACGGTGTCGGTTGTTCTGCTCTACAATGCGAACCAGCTTCAGATTAGTCATCTGAAGGTAACCCAGTCCCAGCATGTAGAAATTGAATAGGGGGTCAAATGTGCCAAAAATAACGTGAACAAACATGGGTAAAACAATAAAATACATCCTGTTTTCTTAAATCTAAACCGTGTTTCTTATGATTTATTTCTTGACTGGCTGTTTTGCCATTTATTAATGTGTCATTCAATGTATTTCTATGGGCCATAGCAGTAAAAAGACCTGGGTTGAATTGAAACAATATACTGTATATTGATGACATTGCAAATGTTATATAGGCCTAAATAGTATAACTGATGATAGGAGTGAAAGTCTGGTCACATTTTAATTTGCTTTGTTAAAACTACCCTGTGGAACGACTTCAATAACAACAGTTAATCTATGTCATTTAAGTGGAGATTTATCAACAATAATTGGCAATAGTCAGTAACAAATATCAAAGATAAGCAGGGCTGGGCTTGGTTACAGACCCTGGATGGGAGACCAAAGATAAGCAGGGCTGGGTTTGGTTACAGACCCTGGATGGGAGACCAAAGATAAGCAGGGTTGGGTTTGGTTACAGACCCTGGATGGGAGACCAAAGATAAGCAGGGCTGGGCTTGGTTACAGACCCTGGATGGGAGACCAAAGATAAGCAGGGCTGGGTTTGGTTACAGACCCTGGATGGGAGACCAAAGATAAGCAGGGCTGGGCTTAGTTACAGACCCTGGATGGGAGACCAAAGATAAGCAGGGTTTGGTTACAGACCCTGGACAGGAGACCAAAGATAAGCAGGGCTGGGCTTGGTTACAGACCCTGGATGGGAGACCAAAGATAAGCAGGGCTGGGCTTGGTTAAAACCTTGGATGAGAGACCAAAGATAAGCAGGGCTGGGTTTGGTTACAGACCCTGGATGGGAGACCAAAGATAAGCAGGGCTGGGTTTGGTTACAGACCCTGGATGGGAGACCAAAGATAAGCAGGGCTGGGTTTGGTTACAGACCCTGGATAGGACACTAAAGATAAGCAGGGCTGGGCTTGGTTACAGACCCTGGATGGGAGACTAAAGATAAGCAGGGCTGGGCTTGGTTACAGACCCTGGATGGGAGACCAAAGATAAGCAGGGCTGGGCTTGGTTACAGACCCTGGATGGGAGACCAAAGATAAGCAGGGCTGGGTTTGGTTACAGACCCTGGATGGGAGACCAAAGATAAGCAGGGCTGGGTTTGGTTACAGACCCTGGATGGGAGATCAAAGATAAGCAGGGTTGGGCTAAGTGTGTAACTAGGAGGTGCTGCTCAGTCCATCATTTTTTCACCCCTTCTGATAGTGGATATAACTTTGAAGATCTGACATTGTTTTAAAGGTACAAATTCAACATATTGTATTCACAGTTTGTCTATGTTGAAATGTGGTTACCATGATTACATAATCCTGTGGTGAAATTTCACCCTCAAAACAACAGCTTACATTGAGGACTTTTTTTTCTCCAAATCCAATGTATTTTCCACGTAGATTCGTCACGTCACAATACGTTGACAAATTACGCTGAAACACTGTTGATTCAACCAGTTTGTGTCCAGTGGGTAAATAACTTACAGTAGGTGTTAACAGTATATGCAACATGCCATAGATCTTTCCCCAAGTTGTTGGATTCTTCTCCGAGAAGTGCAGTACATCTTGAAATAGTGAAACACCGGCATATATCCACTCAAGTCAAGTGAAACGGCTACACATTCTAACTGTGTAACGGTTAAATCTGAGTCTCATACCTCTTAGGTAAACATTGTAGGCTGTATCCTTGAACCTTTTGTGTTGGTAGTCGAGAGATACAGAAGCTTTTAACTGTCAGTCACGTGTATGTTCTCTTGGCTCATTCTAAAAACACTCATACAATCCAAGCTACAAAAAAACCAACCTTCACATCAGTTAACCATTACCATCCATCTGACAGGTCAAGTCGGCCCCCTCCTGTTCATACAAGTACCAACAGAAGAATCCTTTACCATCTCTGGTCGCCTGGTCTTTGGCGCCACCTGGTGGTGGAAGTGTTCCTGTCTCCATTCCAAATGGAACCCTATTCAAATCTAATCAAATGAAATTGTATTTGTCACACGCGCTGAATACAACAGGTGTAATAGACCTTACCGTGAAATGCTTACTTACAACCTCTTAACCAACAATGCAGTTCAAGAAATAGAGTTAATACAAATATTTACTAAATAAACTAAAGTAAAAATAAATATACCTACTCCCTGTGTAGTTCACTACTTTAGGCCCTGGTCAAAAGTAGTGCACTGCAATATATAAGGAATAGTTAGCTGTTTGGGACTTCTATTGACTGGATGAAGCTCAATCAGTAGGGTGTGATGAATGAACAAGAATGGAGAGATCCCAGGAGAGGAGAGAAATGAAAGGATCCCAAGCCATCTCTCTGTCTCTCTAGTCTCTCTCTTAGTTTCTCTTAGTTTCTCTCTCTGTCTCTCTAGTCTCTCTCTTAGTTTCTCTCTCTGTCTCTCTAGTCTCCCTCTTAGTTTCTCTTAGTTTCTCTCTCTGTATCTCTAGTCTCTCTCTTAGTTTCTCTTAGATTCTCTCTCTGTCTCTCTAGTCTCTCTCTTAGTTTCTCTTAGTCTCTCTCTCTGTCTCTCTAGTCTCTCTCTTAGTTTCTCTTAGTTTCTCTCTCTGTCTCTCTAGTCTCTCTCTTAGTTTCTCTCTCTGTCTTTCTAGTCTCTCTCTTAGTTTCTCTCTCTGTCTATCTAGTATCTCTCTTAGTTTCTCTTAGTCTCTCTCTCTGTCTCTCTAGTCTCTCTCTTAGTTTCTCTCTCTGTCTTTCTAGTCTCTCTCTTAGTTTCTCTCTCTGTCTATCTAGTCTCTCTCTTAGTTTCTCTTAGTCTCTCTCTCTGTCTCTCTAGTCTCTCTCTTAGTTTCTCTTAGTTTCTCTCTCTGTCTCTCTAGTCTCCCTCTTAGTTTCTCTCTCTGTCTCTCTAGTCTCCCTCTTAGTTTCTCTTAGTTTCTCTCTCTGTCTCTCTAGTCTCTCTCTTAGTTTCTCTCTCTGTCTCTCTAGTCTCTCTCTTAGTTTCTCTTAGTTTCTCTCTCTGTCTCTCTAGTCTCTCTCTTAGTTTCTCTCTCTGTCTCTCTAGTCTCTCTCTTAGTTTCTCTTAGTTTCTCTCTCTGTCTCTAGTCTCTCTCTTAGTTTCTCTCTCTGTCTCTCTAGTCTCTCTCTTAGTTTCTCTTAGTTTCTCTCTCTGTATCTAGTCTCTCTCTTAGTTTCTCTTAGTTTCTCTCTCTGTCTCTCTAGTCTCTCTCTTAGTTTCTCTTAGTTTCTCTCTAGTCTCCCTCTTAGTTTCTCTTTGTTTCTCTCTCTGTCTCTCTAGTCTCTCTCTTAGTTTCTCTTAGTTTCTCTCTAGTCTCCCTCTTAGTTTCTCTTTGTTTCTCTCTCTGTCTCTCTCCTAGTTTCTCTTAGTTTCTCTCTCTGTCCCTCTCTTAGTTTCTCTTAGTTTCTCTCTAGTCTCCCTCTTAGTTTCTCTTTGTTTCTCTCTCTTAGTTTCTCTTAGTTTCTCTCTAGTCTCTCTCTTAGTTTCTCTTTGTTTCTCTCTCTGTCTCTCTAGTCTCTCTCTTAGTTTCTCTTTGTTTCTCTCTCTGTCTCTCTCTTAGTTTCTCTTTGTTTCTCTCTAGTCTCTATCTTAGTTTCTCTTTGTTTCTCTCTAGTTTCTCTCTTAGTTTCTCTTTGTTTCTCTTTGTTTCTCTCTAGTCTCTCTCTTAGTTTCTCTTTGTTTCTCTCTCTGTTTCTTTTGTGTGTCTCAGTCTCCCCTCTGTCCCTCTCTCCCTCCACCCCCCCTATCTCTATAGAGTGGGTCTGTTTGCTTTAATCACCACTATATATTTGCATTCTGTGATTCTGGAAGTGTTTTCAGGGACAGCCAGCGTGTGGCACGCCCACCTTGGCCAGCGCATCAGAGCAATACTAATACCCTCAGAAACACAATCAATCCAGAGCTATCCAGCTGGAAAAAGTCCTTCCACTTGGAATCGAAAGTATTTTAATGGTTTTTAGGTACTGAATTCACTACGGGCCTCCGGAGAGACTTGGAAACTGAAATTGTGTGAAAGGTGAGACATAGACTTTAAAACGGTTGTTGCATTCTGTGCGAGAAATCTTTGGCTGAGAAAAAAATTTGAAACGTTTTTCTTTTTCATGACAGAAAATCCCTTCTAAACAATAAGGCAACAAGGCGAATTTATAAAGAGTGAAAAGTCTCAGCATTCTTCTGACAACTGAAAGGTATTTTAATTCCAAGCTGACGGGACGCCATAGACGTCAGAAATATGGTCTTGTTAAAATTGAGGGCAGTTGACTGTTCATTTCTTTGTAAATATTTCAATATCAAGTCATCTATTCTTCAAGCCAAGGCGTAGCCTGTATGTCTTGTAGTGTACTAGGAAATGGAGAGTCCTGGGTGGTTCCTGTCCTGTTTGGTTATAACACTATACTCACATTCTCTCTCTCTATCCCTCTCTCCCTCACGCTCTCCAACTCTCTCTCTATCCCTTTCTCTCTCTCTCTCTTCACTGAATAATGGAAGAAATGGATGAATAGAAACTACTGGCACTCCAAATAATGTTGTTTCCCTGCAAAGTTACAGTTAAGGACTGTACCATTACAGCAGAGAGATGAAAGGGACCGAACACAGAGAGAGAGAGAGAGAGAGGGGTAGAGAGAGAGAGAGAGAGAGGGGTAGAGAGAGAGAGAGAGGGGTAGAGAGAGAGAGAGAGAGAGAGAGAGAGAGAGAGGGAGGGGTAGAGAGAGAGAGAGAGAGAGAGAGAGAGAGAGAGAGAGAGGTAGAGAGAGAGAGAGAGAGAGAGAGAGAGAGAGAGAGAGAGAGAGAGAGAGAGAGAGAGAGAGAGAGAGAGATATTTGGCCCTAAACAGAGAGTACACAGTGGCAGAATACCTGACCACTGTGACTGACCCAAACTTAAGGAAAGCTTTGACTATGTACAGACTCAGTGAGCATAGCCTTGCTATTGAGAAAGGCCGCCGTAGGCAGACATGGCTCTCAAGAGAAGACAGGCTATGTGCACACTGCCCACAAAATGAGGTGGAAACTGAGCTGCACTTCCTAACCTCCTGCCCAATGTATGACCATATTAGAGAGACATATTTCCCTCAGATTACACAGATCCACAAAGAATTCGAAAACAAATCCAATTTTGATAAACTCCCATATCTACTGGGTGAAATTCCACAGTGTGCCATCACAGCAGCAAGATTTGTGACCTGTTGCCACAAGAAAAGGGCAACCAGTGAAGAACAAACACCACTGTAAATACAACCCATATTTATGTTTATTTATTTTAACTTGTGTGCTTTAACCATTTGTACATTGTTACAACACTGCATATATATAATATGACATTTGTAATGTCTTTATTGTTTTGAAACTTCTGTATGTGTAATGTTTACTGTTCATTTTTATTGTTTATTTGACTTTTGTATATTACCTACCTCACTTGCTTTGGCAATGTTAACACATGTTTCCCATGCCAATAAAGCCCCTTGAATTGAATTGAATTGAATTGAGAGAGAGAGGGGTAGAGAGAGAGAGAGAGGGGTAGAGAGAGAGAGAGAGAGAGAGAGAGGGAGGGGTAGAGAGAGAGAGAGAGAGAGAGAGAGAGAGAGAGAGAGAGAGAGAGAGAGAGAGAGAGAGAGAGAGAGGGGGAGAGAGAGAGAGAGAGGGAGAGAGAGAGAGAGAGAGAGAGAGAGAGAGAGAGAGAGAGAGAGAGAGAGAGAGAGAACCACAGTTACTGACTATACCATTACAGCAGGGAGATGAGAGAGAGAGAGATACTGCAGGGAGGTTAAAGGGACCGTTTACTTAACAAACAGTAAGATATTTCTGTCCTGCTAATGCTGTGTTTTATGGTCTCCACTCTAGCACCCTGCAGCCAGTCTGGGTGTTGAGGACATGGGTTCTACTAGAGATACAGTGGGGAGAACAAGTATTTGATACACTGCCGATTTTGCAGGTTTTCCTACTTACAAAGCATGTAGAGGTCTGTCATTTTTATCATAGGTACACTTCAACTGTGAGAGACGGAATCTAAAACAAAAATCCAGAAAATCACATTGTATGATTTTTAAGTAATTAATTTGCATTTTATTGCATGACATAAGTATTTGATCACCTACCAACCAGTAAGAATTCCGGCTCTCACAGACCTGTTAGTTTTTCTTTAAGAAGCCCTCCTGTTCTCCACTCATTACCTGTATTAACTGCACCTGTTTGAACTCGTTACCTGTATAAAAGACACCTGTCCACACACTCAATCAAACAGACTCCAACCTCTCCACAATGGCCAAGACCAGAGAGCTGTGTAAGGACATCAGGGATAAATTGTAGACCTGTACAAGGCTGGGATGGGCTACAGGACAATAGCCAAGCAGCTTGGTGAGAAGGCAACAACTGTTGGCACAATTATTAGAAAATGGAAGAAGTTCAAGATGACGGTCAATCACCCTCGGTCTGGGGCTCCATGCAAGATCTCACCTCGTGGGGCATCAATGATCATGAGGAATGTGAGGGATCAGCCCAGAACTACACGGCAGGACCTGGTCAATGACCTGAAGAGAGCTGGGACCACAGTCTCAAAGAAAACCATTAGTAACACACTACGCCGTCATGGATTAAAATCCTGCAGCGCACGCAAGGTCCCCCTGCTCAAGCCAGCGCATGTCCAGGCCCGTCTGAAGTTTGCCAATGAC
Organism: Salvelinus alpinus; assembly: GCF_045679555.1. Taxonomy (NCBI): domain Eukaryota; kingdom Metazoa; phylum Chordata; class Actinopteri; order Salmoniformes; family Salmonidae; genus Salvelinus; species Salvelinus alpinus. The sequence continues at coordinate 98,828,645 of NC_092088.1, forward strand.
CATCTGGATGATCCAGAGGAGGAATGGGAGAAGGTCATGTGGTCTGATGAGACAAAAATAGAGCTTTTTGCTCTAAACTCCACTCGCCGTGTTTGGAGGAATAGAAGGATGAGTACAACCCCAAGAACACCATCCCAACCGTGAAGCATGGAGGTGGAAACATCATTCTTTGGGGATGCTTTTCTGCAAAGGGGACAGGACGACTGCACCGTATTGAGGGGAGGATGGATGGGGCCATGTATCGCGAGATCTTGACCAACAACCTCCTTCCCTCAGTAAGAGCATTGAAGATGGGTCGTGGCTGGGTCTTCCAGCATGACAACGACCCGAAACACACAGCCAGGGCAACTAAGGAGTGGCTCCGTAAGAAGCATCTCAAGGTCCTGGAGTGGCCTAGCCAGTCTCCAGACCTGAACCCAATAGAAAATCTTTGGAGGGAGCCGAAAGTCCGTATTGCCCAGCGACAGCCCCGAAACCTGAAGGATCTGGAGAAGGTCTGTATGGAGGAGTGGGCCAAAATCCCTGCTGCAGTGTGTGCAAACCTGGTCAAGAACTACAGGAAACGTATGATCTCTGTAATTGCAAACTAAGGTTTCTGTACCAAATATTCAGTTCTGCTTTTCTGATGTATCAAATACTTATGTCATGCAATAAAATGCAAATTAATTACTTAAAAATCATACAATGTGATTTTCTGGATTTTTGTTTTAGATTCCTTCTCTCACAGTTGAAGTGTACCTATGATAAAAATTACAGACCTCTACATGCTTTGTAAGTAGGAAAACCTGCAAAATTGTCAGTGTATCAAATACTTGTTCTCCCCACTGTAGCTTGAAGCTGACAATTGATTTGTGTTGGTGATAAAAACGTAAAAGCTAGCATTCTATAGACAAGATGTGGTGTGTGTGACTCGAGATAGAGAGAGCCTGGAAGAATTAAGAACAATGCCTCATTGTCTCATCTTCCTGGCATCTGGGAAACTAAGACCATCCTGTGTAGATAACCAAGGTGGCTTATGGGAAGGTTAGAAGTGACTGACTAAGCATACTTGGTATCAGCTATATAAAAACTGTGCATCGTCTATAAAGGCTAGACTCTCAGCCTAACAGTCAGTCAAGATGGTGGTCTGACGGTCTCATTATTAGAATAATGAATCATTAAATAAAGATGATTGTTTTAAAGAAACGACTGAGACCGAGTTTCTCTCAGTAGTGAATTTCCACGACAGGAGAGACCATCATCCTCCTCTACATTAGGGATCCCTGTGAAGATCTAAACTGAAGCTGGGGTGATTTGACTACATGCCTCCTGCTGCTCTCCCTCTCCAGGTCCGGTCACTGGTCGACTAACCACCGGTCCTGGAACCATCATTACGCACACCTGGACCTCATCACCTTGATTCCCTTCATCTAGCCCTCTGTAGCCTCAGTCATCAGACAGTATCTTTACAATTGGCTCATTCCTCTCCCCTGTAACTATTCCCCAGGTCATTGCTGTAAATGAGAACGTGTTCTCAGTCAACTTACCTGGTAAAATAACGGTTAAATAAATAAATACAAGTATTGGGTTTTGGGTTACGTTCATTATGCTGCTCCTGTTCTGTATTATCTAGTCCTCTGTAGTCTCAGTCATCAGACAGTATTGGGTTTTGGGTTACGTTCATTATGCTGCTCCTGTTCTGTATTATCTAGTCCTCTGTAGTCTCAGTCATCAGACAGTATTGGGTTTTGGGTTACGTTCATTATGCTGCTACTGTTTCATTATCTAGTCCTCTGTAGCCTCAGTCATCAGACAGTATTGGGTTTTGGGTTACGTTCATTATGCTGCTACTGTTCTGTATTATCTAGTCCTCTGTAGCCTCAGTCATCAGACAGTATTGGGTTTTGGGTTACGTTCATTATGCTGCTACTGTTCTGTATTATCTATCCCTCTGTAGCCTCAGTCAAAACAACGTTCAACTTGAATCGCGCAGCACAAGAGCGAAGCGCACATACCAACGTCCTTTGCTGAGCAGTGGCGCGGGAGATTTGGCTCTTGGATTCTTCTCGTTTCTCTGGGAAATGTTTGTCACCATCCGTGTTCCTTGTCACAGACACAGCATGAACGATAACAATAACCCGGCATGCTGCATGCAATGATCTATTAGTCCATTTCCAACCAGAGTTAAGGTCTTACTTTTGTTGTGGTGATTCCCTATGAAAAGCCACTGGCACAGGAGAGAGCTGTCCATTACACGTCTACAAACATCAGCCTTCCAAACGTTACTCTTTTGGGGTCAAGTTCCCATTTACTCCAAAACACACATTCCTATAGAAAAGGTGCAGAGAGATGCATTCTATAAGCTGTATCTGTGATACAGTAACACCTGAATGTGCTCTCCTCTCACCTGTACTAACCCTCCCTGATCACCTGTACTAACCCTTCCTGATCACCTGTACTAACCCTCCCTGATCACCTGTACTAACCCTTCCTGGTCACCTGTACTAACCCTTCCTGGTCACCTGTACTAACCCTCCCTGATCACCTGTACTAACCCTCCCTGATCACCTGTACTAACCCTTCCTGGTCACCTGTACTAACCCTTCCTGGTCACCTGTACTAACCCTTCCTGGTCACCTGTACTAACCCTTCCTGGTCACCTGTACTAACCCTTCCTGGTCACCTGTACTAACCCTTCCTCTCACCTGTACTAACCCTTCCTGGTCACCTGTACTAACCCTCCCTGGTCACCTGTACTAACCCTTCCTGGTCACCTGTACTAACCCTTCCTGGTCACCTGTACTAACCCTTCCTCTCACCTGTACTAACCCTTCCTGGTCACCTGTACTAACCCTCCCTGGTCACCTGTACTAACCCTTCCTGGTCACCTGTACTAACCCTTCCTGGTCACCTGTACTAACCCTTCCTGGTCACCTGTACTAACCCTTCCTGGTCACCTGTACTAACCCTTCCTGGTCACCTGTACTAACCCTTCCTGGTCACCTGTACTAACCCTTCCTGGTCACCTGTACTAACCCTTCCTGGTCACCTGTACTAACCCTTCCTGGTCACCTGTACTGACCCTTCCTGATCACCTGTACTAACCCTTCCTGGTCACCTGTGTTAACCCTTCCTGGTCACCTGTGTTAACCCTTCCTGGTCACCTGTACTAACCCTTCCTGGTCACCTGTGTTAACCCTTCCTGGTCACCTGTACTAACCCTTCCTGGTCACCTGTGTTAACCCTTCCTGGTCACCTGTACTAACCCTTCCTGGCCATCTGTACTAACCCTTCCTGGCCATCTGTACTAACCCTTCCTGGTCACATGTGCTAACCCTTCCTGGTCACATGTGCTACCGATATACACACGGATGTGACCATCGACCCATGACCCCAACATGTAAAAAGAACCCTTGGCAGACAACATATACTTTTTTATTTTACTAGGCAAGTCAGTTAAGAACAAATTCTTATTTACAATGACAGCCTACCGGGGAACAGTGGGTTAACTGCCTTGTTCGTGGGCAGAACAACATATTTTTACCTTGTCAGCTCGGGGATTCGATCTCACAACCTTTATGGTTACTGGCCCAACGCTCTAACCACAAGGCTAACTGCCGCCCCATAAACAGACCAAAACAGCTCCCCCCCCTACTGCGATGCTATTGGTGCTATCCTCGGAGTTGGTCATATTAGGGGATGTGAATCTGGATTGGCTATCCCCGGCCTCAGATCAATGGAAGAGTATATGGATGGATTTTAATCTGACTCAATTGATCTCAAAACCCACACGGCTAAATGTGAAAAACCCTCTTCACTCCTCATTGATTGATTCAATACTTACTAATAACCCCCATACATATTTGTCTAGTGGAGTACTTGCATAGGATCTCAGTGATCATTGTCCCATAGTTCTTATTTTATTTTATTTTACCGTTATTTTACCAGGTAAGTTGACTGAGAACACGTTCTCATTTGCAGCAACGACCTGGGGAATAGTTACAGGGGAGAGGAGGGGGATGAATGAGCCAATTGTAAACTGGGGATTATTAGGTGACCGTGATGGTTGAGGGCCAGATTGGGAATTTAGCCAGGACACCGGGGTTAACACCCCTACTCTTACGATAAGTGCCATGGGATCTTTAATGACCTCAGAGAGTCAGGACACCCGTTTAACGTCCCTTCCGAAAGACAGCACCCTACACAGGGGCATTGGGATATTTTTTTTAGACCAGAGGAAAGAGTGACTCCTATTGGCCCTCCAACACCACTTCCAGCAGCATCTGGTCTCCCATCTAGGGACTGACCAGGACCAACCCTGCTTAGCTTCAGAAGCAAGCCAGCAGTGGTATGCAGGGTGGTACAGTGCTGGCAATATAGTGTGTATAATAGTGTGTATCAGAGATTAGAAACAGCAAAATACTAATCCTCATTTAATTAAGAAGATAACTTTTTAAAATGTTTTCTCCTCAAAGTGTTTTGACATGACCTGTTCTACTGTGATTTAGCCTCCTAAATCAGTTTTAGGAATTTAGTCTCCTGTATTCCTGACCCTGACTTGGCTCTAGAATCCATATTTATACCTCTGGCAGATAAACATGCCCCTTTTAAAAGATAGATCTAACCCTTGGTTTTCTTCGGGAGCTATCTGAGCTCAGTCAGATGAGAAATCAGGCCTGGGCCAAAGCAAGGAAAACTGACTCTGTAATGGAACTGGCAATCTTTCTGACAATTGAGAATCAGATGTACTATCTTGATTAGGAAATCTAAATCAAGATATTTGTATTTTTTAAGCTCTCTGACTCTGCTGGTGATCCTTCTAAATGTTTGCAAAACAGTAAATGCACTGAAACGTATAAATTCCTCTTCCTCCCTTCCTGAGCAACGTCTGTCTGACTCGCACCATAACTGAGAAGAATGCAATAAGTGATGTTTTTAATGACAATTGTATGATGGCAGGCTTTTTATTTGAGAGAAGCGGTGGTTTAATTGACCCCGGTCAGTCAATCTACTGGTCTTTCCACTGCCAGCCTCTAAGCTGACTCAACGGTTTAACCCGTCAACTTCTAGTGAATCTTTGTTTTCATTTCAACTATTTAATATCTGTGATGTGCCTCGTGCCTCGATTAAGATGTATGTTTAAAAAACAATCCACTGGGGAGGATATGCTTGATCCATTTTTGCTGCAGCTCTCTGCCCCCGATTGCTGAATCATTCGTTTTTCCCTGATGATTATATCTGCTGCTATCCCCAAGGTTTGGAAGGCGGCCCGAGGTGGTGAACCTTGTGACCTAAATAATTAATCTCCTTAGTTCTTTCTTGCCTCGCTAAAACATTAGAATTGTTCGTAGATTCTCAGCGTTGATCGTTCGTATCTTTGAAATGTAAATGAGCATCAGTCAGGTTTTAGACCAGGTCACAGCATCATCTCTGCTGCAACCCTAGTTATAAATGATGTGGTTAAACTGCATGGATAAAAGGCAACATTGACCTGTCAAAGGCTTTCAACACTGTTGATCACTCACTGCTAATTCAGAGGACTTTCTCAATGGGCCATAGACCAGGCTGCATGTAACTGGTTTAAAAATGACTTGACATATAAGAACTCAATGTGTATCTACTGATGAATTGAAATCAGGTTTCCTGGATATTACAAAAGGTATCCCGCAGGGGTCAGTTCTGGGTCCTGTACATTTTAGTGTTTACATTAACAATATCGACTTGTCTTTAAAAAAAATGTAACCTGCACTTGTATGCCGATGATACTGTTGTCGCCCCCACGGTTGACCAGGTTCTATCTGATCTACAGTCTGCCTTCATTGTATTACAGAAAATAATTGAAATTGAAATGAAATTAGTATTGAATGCAGGTAAAACGAAGTACACTGCTCAAAAAAATAGCGGGAACACTAAAATAACACATCCTAGATCTGAATGAATGAAATATTCTTATTAAATACTTTTTTCTTTACATACTTGAATGTGCTGACAACAAAATCACACAAAAATGATCAATGGAAATCAAATTTATCAACCCATGGAGGTCTGGATTTGGAGTCACACTCAAAATTAAAGTGGAAAACCACACTACAGGCTGATCCAACTTTGATGTAATGTCCTTAAAACAAGTCAAAATGAGGCTCAGTAGTGTGTGTGGCCTCCACGTGCCTGTATGACCTCCCTACAACGCCTGGGCATGCTCCTGATGAGGTGGCGGATGGTCTCCTGAGGGATCTCCTCCCAGACCTGGACTAAAGCATCCGCCAACTCCTGGACAGTCTGTGGTGCAACGTGGCGTTGGTGGATGGAGCGAGACATGATGTCCCAGATGTGCTCAATTGGATTCAGGTCTGGGGAACGGGCGGGCCAGTCCATAGCATCAATGCCTTCCTCTTGCAGGAACTGCTGACACCCAAAGAAATGCCACCCCACACCATGACTGACCCACCGCCAAACCGGTCATGCTGGAGGATGTTGCAGGCAGCAGAACGTTCTCCACGGCGTCTCCAGACTCTGTCACGTCTGTCACATGTGCTCATGTGCTCAGTGTGAACCTGCTTTCATCTGTGAAGAGCACAGGGCGCCAGTGGCGAATTTGCCAATCTTGGTGTTCTCTGGCAAATGCCAAACGTCCTGCACGGTGTTGGGCTGTAAGCACAACCCCCACCTGTGGACGTCGGGCCCTCATACCACCCTCATGTAGTCTGTTTCTGACCGTTTGAGCAGACACATGCACATTTGTGGCCTGCTGGAGCTCATTTTGCAGGGCTCTGGCAGTGCTCCACCTGCTCCTCCTTGCACAAAGGCGGAGGTAGCGGTCCTGCTGCTGGGTTGTCTCCCTCCTTCGGCCTCCTCCACGTCTCCTGATGTACTGGCCTGTCTCCTGGTAGCGCCTCCATGCTCTGGACACTACGCTGACAGACACAGCAAACCTTCTTGCCACAGCTCGCATTGATGTGCCATCCTGGATGAGCTACACTACCTGAGCCACTTGTGTGGGTTGTAGACTCCGTCTCATGCTACCACTAGAGTGAAAGCACCACCAGCATTCAAAAGTGACCAAAACATCAGCCAGGAAGCATAGGAACTGAGAAGTGGTCTGTGGTCACCACCTGCAGAACCACTCCTTTATTGGGGGTGTCTTGCTAATTGCCTATAATTTCCACCTTTTGTCTATTCCATTTGCACAACAGCATGTGAAATTTTTTGTCAATCAGTGTTGCTTCCTAAGTGGACAGTTTGATTTCACAGAAGTGTGATTGACTTGGAGTTACATTGTGTTGTTTAAGTGTTCCCTTTATTTTTTTGAGCAGTGTATATGTTGTTCTCTAGAGTGCATAAAAATAACTCTGATTTCAGCACATGTACTTTGGATGGTGTCCATAATGATCGTGTCCCTGCTTACAAATATCTTGGAATCTGGATAGATGAAAAACTTAGTGAAGAAGCTGAGAATAAAAATGTGCTTCTTCTATAGAAATAGGTCCTGCCTCTCGCTACATAGTAGTAAACAGATTATTCAGTCGACGTTCCTATCGGTCCTAGACTATGGCCAATCAGAATTAGTTTTTTCCCGACAAAAAGGGCTTTATTTCAGAAATAAATACTCGTCAGTTTCATCAACTGTCCGGGTGGCCGGTCTCAGACGATCCCGCAGGTGAAGAAGCCTGATGTGGAGGTCCTGAGCTCATAGTGCACTGTGCTTTATTACGGGTGACAATTCTAGTACTCATCCCTGCATTCTCTACCAGAAAGTTGGTTGGCCCTGTGATGTCATCCCTGCATTCTCTACCAGAAAGTTGGTTGGCCCTCTGTGATGTCATCCCTGCATTCTCTACCAGAAAGTTGGTTGGCCCTCTGTGATGTCATCCCTGCATTCTCTACCAGAAAGTTGGTTGTCCCTCTGTGATGTCATCCCTGCATTCTCTACCAGAAAGTTGGTTGTCCCTCTGTGATGTCATCCCTGCATTCTCTACCAGAAAGTTGGTTGTCCCTCTGTGATGTCATCCCTGCATTCTCTACCAGAAAGTTGGTTGTCCCTCTGTGATGTCATCCCTGCATTCTCTTCCAGAAAGTTGGTTGGACCTCTTTGATGTCACTTAGGTTGATACATTGCTATGTTTTAATGCATAAAGCTCTTTTACAAAAAGTCCCACTGTACCTAACATCATTACTACACTTTAGACATACGAGTTATCACACTCTGGTAATTCCTTTGGTCTCTACTGAGTTCGGTAAATCAGATTAAAATTTTCTTGCACCTTATTTGTGGAACTATCTTCAAAATGTTCTGAAATGTGATGTTCTGGTGTCTCTTGGTGAATTCAGAAAGCTGATTGAGGTCCGTATTACTGATGAATGTGACGTTCTGGTGCCTCTAGGTGAATTCAGAAAGCTGATTGAGGTCCGTATTACTGATGAATGTAATGTTCTGGTGCCTCTTGGTGAATTCAGAAAGCTGATTGAGGTCCGTATTACTGATGAATGTGACGTTCTGGTGCCTCTAGGTGAATTCAGAAAGCTGATTGAGGTCCGTATTACTGATGAATGTGATGTTCTGGTGCCTCTTGGTGAATTCAGAAAGCTGATTGAGGACCTTATTACTGATGAATGTGATGTTCTGGTGCCTCTTGGTGAATTCAGAAAGATGATTGAGGTCCGTATTACTGATGAATGTGATGTTCTGGTGCCTCTTGGTGAATTCAGAAAGCTGATTGAGGTCCGTATTACTGATGAATGTGATGTTCTGGTGCCTCTTGGTGAATTCAGAAAGATGATTGAGGTCCGTATTACTGATGAATGTGATGTTCTGGTGCCTCTTGGTGAATTCAGAAAGATGATTGAGGTCCGTATTACTGATGAATGTGATGTTCTGGTGCCTCTAGGTGAATTCAGAAAGCTGATTGAGGTCCGTATTACTGATGAATGTGATGTTCTGGTGCCTCTTGGTGAATTCAGAAAGCTGATTGAGGTCCGTATTACTGATGAATGTGACGTTCTGGTGCCTCTAGGTGAATTCAGAAAGCTGATTGAGGTCCGTATTACTGATGAATGTGATGTTCTGGTGCCTCTTGGTGAATTCAGAAAGATGATTGAGGTCCGTATTACTGATGAATGTGATGTTCTGGTGCCTCTTGGTGAATTCAGAAAGCTGATTGAGGTCCGTATTACTGATGAATGTGATGTTATGGTGCCTCTTGGTGAATTCAGAAAGCTGATTGAGGTCCGTATTACTGATGAATGTGACGTTCTGGTGCCTCTAGGTGAATTCAGAAAGCTGATTGAGGTCCGTATTACTGATGAATGTGATGTTCTGGTGCCTCTTGGTGAATTCAGAAAGCTGATTGAGGTCCGTATTACTGATGAATGTGACGTTCTGGTGCCTCTAGGTGAATTCAGAAAGCTGATTGAGGTCCGTATTACTGATGAATGTGATGTTCTGGTGCCTCTAGGTGAATTCAGAAAGCTGATTGAGGTCCGTATTACTGATGAATGTGATGTTCTGGTGCCTCTTGGTGAATTCAGAAAGCTGATTGAGGTCCGTATTACTGATGAATGTGACGTTCTGGTGCCTCTAGGTGAATTCAGAAAGCTGATTGAGGTCCGTATTACTGATGAATGTGATGTTCTGGTGCCTCTTGGTGAATTCAGAAAGATGATTGAGGTCCGTATTACTGATGAATGTGATGTTCTGGTGCCTCTTGGTGAATTCAGAAAGCTGATTGAGGTCCGTATTACTGATGAATGTGATGTTATGGTGCCTCTTGGTGAATTCAGAAAGCTGATTGAGGTCCGTATTACTGATGAATGTGACGTTCTGGTGCCTCTAGGTGAATTCAGAAAGCTGATTGAGGTCCGTATTACTGATGAATGTGATGTTCTGGTGCCTCTTGGTGAATTCAGAAAGCTGATTGAGGTCCGTATTACTGATGAATGTGATGTTCTGGTGCCTCTTGGTGAATTCAGAAAGATGAGGTCCTCATGTTCTTTGTGCATTTTGTATTTATATTGATGTGTGTATTTTCTGTCATTCAGGGCTCATTTGTAAAAGACACATTGGTCTCAGTACGACCCCCTAATAAAATAAATCTTCAATTTTAAAAAATCGAATAAATTACATTTCTATGGCTAGGCCTGTGTCATGAAATGTATCATGCTCATATTGCTAAATAGTCCAATAAAACATGTGTTAATGTAATCATTTGCAATTCATCTTAATAAACCAATATTCCTCAAGTCAAAGAGGGGTGAATAGTTTTTTTTTTACGGTGGTCTCCAGAGCTCATCTCACGATTTGGGACGATATAAAAACGCTGGAGGGAGTCTGAATATACTGACACCCTGCGGCATCATCGCCAGCTCTGAGGAAACAGACAGATGTAAAGCACCGGCTGCAGACAGACGGGGTGTCAGAGCTTCTCTGGAGGAGAACAGTCTATTCTAAAGACCACTAATGTCTTGACTCTCATATTCTGCATGGAAAAATGGCTCAATGTAATGAGCATAAAACTGAATAGCTGAATCACAACTGGTAATGAGAGCACTTATCCAACAGTAGTCTAAAGGATGGACATTTATTTTTTGGAAACTACACACACACACACACACACACACACACACACACACACACACACACACGAAACGTCGCTGATCTCCCAAAATGTTACTTCCTGTCTAGGAAGCTATACTGACACACACACACACACACACACTGTAGTGACACGAAACGTCTGTGATCTCCCAAAATGTTACTTCCTGTCTAGGGAGCCACACACACACACACACACACACACACTGTAGTGACACGAAACGTCTGTGATCTCCCAAATGTTACTTCCTGTCTAGGAAGCTATTTGAGCTTATGGCATCTTTATGAATTGCCATTATTTAATCATGGATCTGCACTGCAATTTAGGATTTAAAAACAGTAGAAATTCCACCATTTTGGACAAGATTCCTTCCCAAAAACAATCTAAACAAACAATGAAAAACGCATACAAAGATGGGATACACAGTGGAACAGATCTGCATTACAATATTTCCCCCTGACATAGCATCAGGCCCAGTCACAACATGTTGTTGGGTTATTGGACGGACTAAATGAGTGCTCCACCTGGTGGTTGATCTAGGCAATTACACATTGGTGTTTCCATCAGCGTCTAAACACATTATAAACACCTATTAACATCTAACAGCATCTCTCTCTGTCAGCAGTCACTAACAGGCAGCATCTCTCTGTCAGCAGTCACTAACAAACAGCATCTCTCTGTCAGCAGTCACTAACAGGCAGCATCTCTCTGTCAGCAGTCACTAACAAACAGCATCTCTCTGTCAGCAGTCACTAACAGGCAGCATCTCTCTGTCAGCAGTCACTAACAAACAGCATCTCTCTGTCAGCAGTCACTAACAGGCAGCATCTCTCTGTCAGCAGTCACTAACAAACAGCATCTCTCTGTCAGCAGTCACTAACAAACAGCATCTCTCTGTCAGCAGTCACTAACAAACAGCATCTCTCTGTCAGCAGTCACTAACAAACAGCATCATATCTTTGTCAGCAGTCACCTACAAACAGCATCTCTCTGTCAGCAGTCACTAACAGGCAGCATCTCTCTGTCAGCAGTCACTAACAGGCAGCATCTCTCTCTGTCAACAGTCACTAATAGGCAGCATCTCTCTGTCAGCAGTCACTAACAGGCAGCATCTCTGTCAGCAGTCACTAACAGGCAGCATCTCTGTCAGCAGTCACTAACAAACAGCATCTCTGTCAGCAGTCACTAACAGGCAGCATCTCTCTCTGTCAGCAGTCACTAACAGGCAGCATCTCTCTGTCAGCAGTCACTAACAGGCAGCATCTCTGTCAGTAGTCACTAACAAACAGCATCTCTGTCAGCAGTCACTAACAGGCAGCATCTCTCTGTCAGCAGTCACTAACAGGCAGCATCTCTCTGTCAGCAGTCACTAACAGGCAGCATCTCTCTGTCAGCAGTCACTAACAGGCAGCATCTCTGTCAGCAGTCACTAACAAACAGCATCTCTCTGTCAGCAGTCACTAACAGTCAGCATCTCTCTGTCAGCAGTCACTAACAGGCAGCATCTCTCTGTCAGCAGTCACTAACAGGCAGCATCTCTCTGTCAGCAGTCACTAACAGGCAGCATCTCTCTCTGTCAGCAGTCACTAACAGGATTCCTCACTAACTGGAGTAACAGCATGGCAATCTGAGTGATTTGGTGGAGAGGAGACAGTCCTCCTGAACACAGTAGTGTGGAGAGAGGATGTGTGTGTGTGTGTGTGTGTGTGTGTGTGTGTGTGTGTGTGTGTGTGTGTGTGTATCAGGTGAGGTGAGCACACGGACACACGGCTCACCACCGTCAATTAATATGAATGCTTTGTTGACTTGTATTGACTCCGGTGTGCAGAGCACCGACCGACCCACACTTCATTACCCAGACGCTGTGGCAGTGGGTCTCACTCTGGATAAATGATGGCCCTGCCTTTCCAGCATATGTCTACATGTAACCATCCCTTCTGTACTAAGTGATTGTGCATGCTTAAATAAATTAAGGTAAAATAAATAAAAGTGTGAATAAATAAAGGTTAAAGAAAAAGGTTGAATAAATAAAGGTTGAATAGAGTTTGAATAAATAGTTTGAATAAATAAAGGTTGAATAAGTAAAGGCTAAAGAAAGGTTAAAGAAATGTTGAATAAATAAAGGTTAAAGAAAGGTTGAATAAATAGTTTGAATAAATAAAGTTTGAATAAATAAAGGTTGAATAAATAAAGGATGAATAAATAAAGGTTGAATAAATAAAGGTTGAATAAATAAAAGGTTGAATAAATAAAGGTTGAATAAATAAAGGATGAATAAATCAAGGATGAATAAATAAAGGATGAATAAATAAAGGATGAATAAATAAAGGATGAATAAATAAAGGATGAATAAATAAAGGTTGAATAAATAAAGGTTGAATAAATAAATGTTGGATAAATAAAGGTTGAATAAATAAAGGTTGAATAAATAAAGGATGAATAAATAAAGGATGAATAAATAAAGGATGAATAAATAAAGGATGAATAAATAAAGGATGAATAAATAAAGGTTGAATAAATAAAGGTTGAATAAATAAAGGTTGCTCTGACTGCTGTGTTCTAAGGTTCTAGTTCTTTGCTCTGACTGCTGTGTTCTAAGGTTCTAGTTCTTTGCTCTGACTGCTGTTTTCTAAGGTTCTAGTTCTTTGCTCTGACTGCTGTGTTCTAAGGTTCTAGTTCTTTGCTCTGACTGCTGTGTTATAAGGTTCTAGTTCTTTGCTCTGACTGCTGTGTTCTAAGGTTCTAAAGACAGATAAGGAAAACAGTCAGGTAGCATCATGGATGACTTTATTATATGTGCAGCTGGTGGTGACTTTATTATATGTGCAGCTGGTGATGGAAAAATGCACTTTGATCAATCGGGTTTATTTGGACACCTGTGCTATGTTCAGAAATCAATGGATGGATAAAATATGACTTATTTCATCCCTTGTGCCGCAGACTGCATTCACTGTGACCTTGTTGGCTTTAAGTGGGAGGTTAAGGAAGTTCTAAGGTGGTAGAGGAGAAGAGGGTAGAGGGGAAGAGGGTAGAGGGTAGAGGGGAAGAGAAGAGGGAAGAGGGGGGAAGAGAAGAGGGAAGAGAGGGGAAGAGAAGAGGGTAGAGAGGGGAAGAGAAGAGGGTAGAGGGGAAGAGAAGAGGGTAGAGAGGGGAAGAGAAGAGGGTAGAGGGGAAGAGAAGAGGGTAGAGAGGGGAAGAGAAGAGGGTAGAGAGGGGAAGAGAAGAGGGTAGAGAGGGGAAGAGAAGAGGGTAGAGAGGGGAAGAGAAGAGGGTAGAGAGGGGAAGAGAAGAGGGTAGAGAGGGGAAGAGAAGAGGGTAGAGGGGAAGAGAAGAGGGTAGAGGGGGGAAGAGATGAGGGAAGAGGGGGGAAGAGAAGAGGGTAGAGAGGGGAAGAGAAGAGGGTAGAGAGGGGAAGAGAAGAGGGTAGAGGGGAAGAGAAGAGGGTAGAGAGGGGAAGAGAAGAGGGTAGAGAGGGGAAGAGAAGAGGGTAGAGAGGGGAAGAGAAGAGGGTAGAGAGGGGAAGAGAAGAGGGTAGAGAGGGGAAGAGAAGAGGGTAGAGAGGGGAAGAGAAGAGGGTAGAGGGGAAGAGAAGAGGGAAGAGGGTAGAGAAGAGGGTAGAGGGGAAGAGAAGAGGGTAGAGGGGGGAAGAGAAGAGGGTAGAGGGGAAGAGAAGAGGGTAGAGGGGAAGAGAAGAGGGTAGAGGGGAAGAGAAGAGGGTAGAGGGGAAGAGAAGAGGGTAGAGGGGAAGAGAAGAGGGTAGAGAATAGGGTAGAGGGGAAGAGAAGAGGGTAGAGGGGAAGAGAAGAGGGTAGAGGGGAAGAGAAGAGGGAAGAGGGTAGAGAAGAGGGTAGAGGGGAAGAGAAGAGGGTAGAGGGGAAGAGAAGAGGGTAGAGGGGAAGAGAAGAGGGTAGAGGGGAAGAGAAGAGTGCAGTAGTCCATAGCTTATTCCCATCACAGTAACAGTGCTGCAGGAATCTAGCATTCACCCCTCAGGACAGAAGAAAGGTCTCCACTCTCTTTAAGCTCCTGTAAAAACACAGAAAACATGTCAATACAGGTCTGATTTCATACCAGCTGATACATGAGACAATAACATCCTACTGGACCTGTCATGTAAGTCCCGTTCCAACAGGATCAGGAAACAAATATTCTATTGATGCACAATAACTATGTATATAGATACACAGAGAACTCCTGTCTCATGAAACGAACTATGTATATAGATACACAGAGAGAACTCCTGTCTCATGTTATCACAATGCAGTCCTTAAAAGAACAGTGATTGACAGGTGATCTATTAAAACTGAACTCCAGCTGACTTCAATCACTAGCCACTGGCTGGGCAATACGCTGCTTTAAACCCACCCGGACTACAGGCCTAGTTTATGCAAAGCAACGCTCTTGGTGAAATAAGTAGGTATATCTAACCGAGGATTACTATGAGACACACCCTGGGGACTTTACTATCTCAATGTTGTGGACTTAGCATGGTTCAATGTAGTTCACTAAGAAACCTTGGTGTTTACATTACACCAATCTTTTCCTCTGTGCTTTTTACTACCGAGGGTGACCCCCCCCCCCCCCCCCCCCCCCTTCATGCCGCATGTCTGACTGCATATGGATGAGGACATTAAGCAGGGCGAAGCTAACAGAACACGGTGCTTTAGTGACACCTGGTGGAGGGTCTGTGGTACTGCTGTTGCCTCTGTCTGTGACACTGTGACATGCTTGGCTGATCCTGTAAGAGTTGGTTTCCCCAGACACAGATTGAGCCTAGTTTAAGACTAAAAAGCTATTTTAAATGGACGATCTCCATTGTGAACGGTTTATAGACATATTAAGACTAGTCCAGGACTAAGTGGAGGTAATAAGTGTAATTATGGTCTGAGGTGTAAAACAAAAATCACTTCTCACTTTCACAATGTCCAGCCCGCCAATGAGTTCCCCCTTGACGTATAGCTGAGGGTACGTTGGCCAGTTTGAGTATGTCTTCAGACCCTGTCTAACCTGGACATCGGTGATTGGAAGATAAATGAAGAAAACAATGTTAACATGTAGAAAAACATCTTTAGATTTTAACAACATAGTTTTGTGACAATAATGACAATATACAATCTGCTTTTCTGAATATCACTGCTGAGAAAAAAAAAGACTTGACTTAAAATAATCTAAAGCAAATGTCATAGCCAGATACAGCCTCTTTTACCTCCTCATCTTCCAGGATATCAAAGGTACTATATTCCACTCTGCAAACAGAAAACACAGACATTATATTAACCATCATATTATATTATAAACACAGACATATTAACCAAGGCATCATATTATAAACACAGACATATTAACCATCACATCATATTATAAACACAGACATATTAACCATCACATCATATCATAAACACAGACATATTAACCATCACATCATATTATAAACACAGACATATTAACCATCACATCATATCATAAACACAGACATATTAACCATCACATCATATTATAAACACAGACATATTAACCATCACATCATATTATAAACACAGACATATTAACCATCACATCATATTATAAACACAGACATATTAACCATCACATCATATTATAAACACAGACATATTAACCAAGGCATCATATTATAAACACAGACATATTAACCATCACATCATAAACACAGACATATTAACCATCACATCATATTATAAACACAGACATATTAACCATCACATCATATTATAAACACAGACATATTAACCATCACATCATATTATAAACACAGACATATTAACCATCACATCATAAACACAGACATATTAACCAAGGCATCATATTATAAACACAGACATATTAACCATCACATCATATTATAAACACAGACATATTAACCAAGGCATCATATTATAAACACAGACATATTAACCAAGGCATCATATTATAAACACAGACATATTAACCATCACATCATATTATAAACACAGACATATTAACCATCACATCATATTATAAACACAGACATATTAACCATCACATCATATTATAAACACAGACATATTAACCAAGGCATCATATTATAAACACAGACATATTAACCAAGGCATCATATTATAAACACAGACATATTAACCATCACATCATATTATAAACACAGACATATTAACCATCACATCATATTATAAACACAGACATATTAACCATCACATCATATTATAAACACAGACATATTAACCATCACATCATATTATAAACACAGACATATTAACCATCACATCATATTATAAACACAGACATATTAACCAAGGCATCATATTATAAACACAGACATATTAACCATCACATCATATTATAAACACAGACATATTAACCATCACATCATATCATAAACACAGACATATTAACCATCACATCATATTATAAACACAGACATATTAACCATCACATCATATTATAAACACAGACATATTAACCATCACATCATATTATAAACACAGACATATTAACCATCACATCATATTATAAACACAGACATATTAACCATCACATCATATTATAAACACAGACATATTAACCATCACATCATATTATAAACACAGACATATTAACCATCACATCATATTATATTATAAACAAACTTTTCTCCGTCTCCATTCATTCCCTTAAGATCTGTACTCCTCAGCAGTGAACACTAAGGAATATCCCACTGGAGTTAACATGTGATTGAAATTTATCAGAATCTATATTAATATTTAACACTAAATATAACATCAAGTCATCTTATCTAAATAAATAAACAACAACATGATACAGTGGTGTTATTTTACCCTGCGCTGTTCATTATCAAATCAAATCAAATGTTATTAGTCACATACACATGGTTAGCAGATGTTAATGCGAGTGTAGCGAAATGCTTGTGCTTCTAGTTCCGACAATGCAGTAATCACCTCATCATGATATAGTGGTGTTATTTTACCCTGAGCTGTTCAGTATCATGATATAGTGGTGTTATTTTACCCTGAGCTATTCATTATCATGATATAGTGGTGTTATTTTACCCTGAGCTATTCATTATCATGATATAGTGGTGTTATTTTACCCTGAGCTGTTCAGTATCATGATATAGTGGTGTTATTTTACCCTGCGCTGTTCAGTATCATGATATAGTGGGATCGTACCCTGTGCTGTTCAGTATCATGGTATAGTGGTGTTATTTTACCCTGAGCTGTTCATTATCATGATATAGCCCTATGGTGGCAGTGGAACAGCTCCGGGGTTGGTCCGCAGGTAGTATAACTTTTCATTACATTTCATTACATTTCATTATAGTACAACGGTTTGATTTGTCTAATCTTAGCAATTTCTTCTTAGCTAGCTACATAGCCGTCTTTGTATCAAAGATAATTGCGTAATTATCGTATTTCGTCGTCCTAACGCAGTCTACACTGCTATCTGCCCAGCAGCTAGCCAGCTAGCAAACGTCCACCGTCTACCGAATAGCAGCACTGTAGCAACTATTACACTCAACTGAACGACTTGATTAGTGTAGTGTTAGCTAGCTACATAGCTGTCTTTGCTGTCTTCGTATCCAAGATAATTGTGTAGTTTAGAGTGTGTAGTTTTAGAGTGATTATCTTAATTTACCGAGGTTAGCTAGCCAGCTACTTGTCGTCCTTAACGTAGGAGACACTGCTAGCTAGCCAACAGCTAGCCAACGTCTACCGAATACAACCCGGTCGCATTCCGCTTCGCTCCACAGGTAGTATCACATTTTCATTTCATTTCATTACAGTACAACGGTTTGATTTGTTTGATCGTAGCTAGCTACACAGCTAGCTACATAGCCGTCTTTGTATCAAAGATAATTGTGTAGTCTAGAGCGATTTTCTAGGTTAGCTAGCCAGCTACTGTCGTTCTTTTAACGCAACGTAACGTAATCAACACTGCTAGCTAGCCAGCTAGCCCCCGAATTGCAGCACTGTAGAAACTATTACACTCAACGGAACGACTTGATTAGTGTAGTGTCAACAACGCAGCCACTGCCAGCTAGCCTACAAAGTCAACAACGCAGCCACTGCCAGCTAGCCTACTTCAGCAGTACTGTATCATCTTAATCTTTTTAGTCTATAAGATTCTTGCGTAAGCTTAACTTTCTGAACATTCGAGACGCGTAGTCCACTTGTCATTCCAATCTCCTTTGCACTAGCGTAGTCTCTTCTGTAGCCTGTCAACTATGTGTCTGTCTATCCCTGTTCTCTCCTCTCTGCACAGACCATACAAACGCTCCACACCGCGTGGCCGCGGCCACCCTAATCTGGTGGTCCCAGCGCGCACGACCCACGTGGAGTTCCAGGTCTCCGGTAGCCTCTGGAACTGCCGATCTGCGGCCAACAAGGCAGAGTTCATCTCAGCCTATGCCTCCCTCCAGTCCCTCGACTTCTTGGCACTGACGGAAACATGGATCACCACAGATAACACTGCTACTCCTACTGCTCTCTTCGTCCGCCCACGTGTTCTCGCACACCCCGAGAGCTTCTGGTCAGCGGGGTGGTGGCACCGGGATCCTCATCTCTCCCAAGTGGTCATTCTCTCTTTCTCCCCTTACCCATCTGTCTATCGCCTCCTTTGAATTCCATGCTGTCACAGTTACCAGCCCTTTCAAGCTTAACATCCTTATCATTTATATCCCTCCAGGTTCCCTCGGAGAGTTCATCAATGAGCTTGATGCCTTGATAAGCTCCTTTCCTGAGGACGGCTCACCTCTCACAGTTCTGGGCGACTTTAACCTCCCCACGTCTACCTTTGACTCATTCCTCTCTGCCTCCTTCTTTCCACTCCTCTCCTCTTTTGACCTCACCCTCTCACCTTCCCCCCCTACTCACAAGGCAGGCAATACGCTCGACCTCATCTTTACTAGATGCTGTTCTTCCACTAACCTCATTGCAACTCCCCTCCAAGTCTCCGACCACTACCTTGTATCCTTTTCCCTCTCGCTCTCATCCAACACTTCCCACACTGCCCCTACTCGGATGGTATCGCGCCGTCCCAACCTTCGCTCTCTCTCCCCCGCTACCCTCTCCTCTTCCATCCTATCATCTCTTCCCTCTGCTCAAACCTTCTCCAACCTATCTCCTGATTCTGCCTCCTCAACCCTCCTCTCCTCCCTTTCTGCATCCTTTGACTCTCTATGTCCCCTATCCTCCAGGCCGGCTCGGTCCTCCCCTCCCGCTCCGTGGCTCGACGACTCATTGCGAGCTCACAGAACAGAGCTCCGGGCAGCCGAGCGGAAATGGAGGAAAACTCGCCTCCCTGCGGACCTGGCATCCTTTCACTCCCTCCTCTCTACATTTTCCTCTTCTGTCTCTGCTGCTAAAGCCACTTTCTACCACTCTAAATTCCAAGCATCTGCCTCTAACCCTAGGAAGCTCTTTGCCACCTTCTCCTCCCTCCTGAATCCACCTCCCCCTCCCCCCCCCTCCTCCCTCTCTGCAGATGACTTCGTCAACCATTTTGAAAAGAAGGTCGACGACATCCGATCCTCGTTTGCTAAGTCAAACGACACCGCTGGTTCTGCTCACACTGCCCTACCCTGTGCTCTGACCTCCTTCTCCCCCCTCTCTCCAGATGAAATCTCGCGTCTTGTGACGGCCGGCCGCCCAACAACCTGCCCGCTTGACCCTATCCCCTCCTCTCTTCTCCAGACCATTTCCGGAGACCTTCTCCCTTACCTCACCTCGCTCATCAACTCATCCCTGACCGCTGGCTACGTCCCTTCCGTCTTCAAGAGAGCGAGAGTTGCACCCCTTCTGAAAAAACCTACACTCGATCCCTCCGATGTCAACAACTACAGACCAGTATCCCTTCTTTCTTTTCTCTCCAAAACTCTTGAACGTGCCGTCCTTGGCCAGCTCTCCCGCTATCTCTCTCAGAATGACCTTCTTGATCCAAATCAGTCAGGTTTCAAGACTAGTCATTCAACTGAGACTGCTCTTCTCTGTATCACGGAGGCGCTCCGCACTGCTAAAGCTAACTCTCTCTCCTCTGCTCTCATCCTTCTAGACCTATCGGCTGCATTCGATACTGTGAACCATCAGATCCTCCTCTCCACCCTCTCCGAGTTGGGCATCTCCGGCGCGGCCCACGCTTGGATTGCGTTCTACCTGACAGGTCGCTCCTACCAGGTGGCGTGGCGAGAATCTGTCTCCTCACCACGTGCTCTCACCACTGGTGTCCCCCAGGGCTCTGTTCTAGGCCCTCTCCTATTCTCGCTATACACCAAGTCACTTGGCTCTGTCATAACCTCACATGGTCTCTCCTATCATTGCTATGCAGACGACACACAACTAATCTTCTCCTTTCCCCCTTCTGATGACCAGGTGGCGAATCGCATCTCTGCATGTCTGGCAGACATATCAGTGTGGATGACGGATCACCACCTCAAGCTGAACCTCGGCAAGACGGAGCTGCTCTTCCTCCCGGGGAAGGACTGCCCGTTCCATGATCTCGCCATCACGGTTGACAACTCCATTGTGTCCTCCTCCCAGAGCGCTAAGAACCTTGGCGTGATCCTGGACAACACCCTGTCGTTCTCAACTAACATCAAGGCGGTGGCCCGTTCCTGTAGGTTCATGCTCTACAACATCCGCAGAGTACGACCCTGCCTCACACAGGAAGCGGCGCAGGTCCTAATCCAGGCACTTGTCATCTCCCGTCTGGATTACTGCAACTCGCTGTTGGCTGGGCTCCCTGCCTGTGCCATTAAACCCCTACAACTCATCCAGAACGCCGCAGCCCGTCTGGTGTTCAACCTTCCCAAGTTCTCTCACGTCACCCCGCTCCTCCGCTCTCTCCACTGGCTTCCAGTTGAAGCTCGCATCCGCTACAAGACCATGGTGCTTGCCTACGGAGCTGTGAGGGGAACGGCACCTCAGTACCTCCAGGCTCTGATCAGGCCCTACACCCAAACAAGGGCACTGCGTTCATCCACCTCTGGCCTGCTCGCCTCCCTACCACTGAGGAAGTACAGTTCCCGCTCAGCCCAGTCAAAACTGTTCGCTGCTCTGGCCCCCCAATGGTGGAACAAACTCCCTCACGACGCCAGGACAGCGGAGTCAATCACCACCTTCCGGAGACACCTGAAACCCCACCTCTTTAAGGAATACCTAGGATAGGATAAAGTAATCCTTCTCATCCCCCCCCCCCCTTAAAAGATTTAGATGCACTATTGTAAAGTGGCTGTTCCACTGGATGTCATAAGGTGAATGCACCAATTTGTAAGTCGCTCTGGATAAGAGCGTCTGCTAAATGACTTAAATGTAAATGTAAATGTAGTGGTGTTATTTTACCCTGAGCTGTTCAGTATCATGATATAGTGGTGTTATTTTACCCTGAGCTGTTCAGTATCATGATATAGTGGTGTTATTTTACCCTGAGCTGTTCAGTATCATGATATAGTGGTGTTATTTTACCCTGAGCTGTTCATTATCATGATACAGTGGTGTTATTTTACCCTGCGCTGTTCATTATCATGATATAGTGGTGTTATTTTACCCTGAGCTGTTCATTATCATGATACAGTGGTGTTATTTTACCCTGAGCTGTTCAGTATCATGATATAGTGGTGTTATTTTACCCTGAGCTATTCATTATCATGATATAGTGGGATCGTATACTGCACTGTTCATTATCATGATATAGTGGTGTTATTTTACCCTGAGCTGTTCAGTATCATGATATAGTGGTGTTATTTTACCCTGAGCTATTCATTATCATGATATAGTGGTGTTATTTTACCCTGAGCTGTTCAGTATCATGATATAGTGGGATCGTACCCTGTGCTGTTCAGTATCATGGTATAGTGGTGTTATTTTACCCTGAGCTGTTCATTATCATGATATATGGGTGTTATTTTACCCTGAGTTGTTCATTATCATGATATAGTGGTGTTATTTTACCCTGAGCTGTTCATTATCATGATATAGTGGTGTTATTTTACCCTGCGCTGTTCATTATCATGATACAGTGGTGTTATTTTACCCTGAGCTGTTCAGTATCATGATATAGTGGTGCTATTTTACCCTGAGCTGTTCATTATCATGATTTAGTGGGATCGTACCCTGTGCTGTTCAGTATCATGATATAGTGGGATCGAACCCTGCGCTGTTCAGTATCATGATATAGTGGTGTTATCTTACCCTGAGCAGTTCATTATCATGATATAGGGGTGTTATTTTACTCTGAGCTGTTCAGTATCATGATATAGTGGTGTTATCTTACCCTGCGCTGTTCATTATCTCCAGTATCTGAAGACTGAATCCACATTTGGCTTGCTACAGATACAGGAAGAAAAACAGACTTTAGAAATAAAACAGATAACTTAATCATACCCATGTATCTTAACAAAGAACACGTTATAATCAACATATTAACTAATTTCAGATCCTCCAACAGGTGAGTCCAACACAAAACCATTTTATTGCAGAACAAAATCACAGGAAGTAATGTTTCTGGTCATCATTTTTATTTTTTTTAAAGACAAAGATAATTTCAAATAGCTAAAATAAAAATGTTGCTTTCTGAGTGAGTAGGAGAAATGCTTTCAAGATAACACACGGTTAAGTGGCGGCAGGTAGTCTAGTGGTTAGAGTGTTGCGCCAGTAACCGAAAGGTTGCTGGGACGAATCCCAGAGCTGACAAGGTAAAAACATCTGTCGTTCTGCCCCTGAACAAGGCAGTTTAACCCACTGTTCCCCGGTAGGCCGTCAATGTAAATAAGAATGTGTTCTTTACTGACTTGCCTAGTTAAATTAAATAATTAAAATAAACTACTCTGAAGCAGGAGAAGTTGGGACTTCTTCACTCCAGAACGAATAGCACCAAACTAAAGCTTTCATTGAGCAAGTTTCAACTGCTATTGGGTTTCACAGGACCCACTTAGAAAAGGTCTTTTAAGAAATGGAGGCAAAACGAATAAAAGATCCATATCTAAAAATAAAAACCCAGCGAGTGAAAAGGGAGAGACGGGATTCACAGGGGACCTGGTTTAAAGTGCTCTGAAGATATCTGTTCATCTGTGAGCAGCAGCAATCAATAGGTGTATGAAGAGGTAGGAGGGGGGTACTCCTGAACCATTAGTGTGTTTGTGTGTGTGTGTGTGTGTGTGTGTGTGTGTGTGTGTGTGTGTGTGTGTGTGTGTGTGTGTGTGTGTGTGTGTGCGCTCTGCTCTGTGCAGAACATTATTGATTTCAGATTAGCCTCATCTCTGTTGACATGTATGCAATACCAATTGTCCTTATCTACTAGATTGGCAGAGTATATAGGCCAACTGTTACCTCTTGAAGTACTGTACTGGAGTTATATTAGAATAGTATTATATAGTAATGTACTGGAGTTATATTAGAATAGTATTATATAGTAATGTACTGGAGTTATATTAAAATAGTATTATATAGTATTATATAGGCCGACTGTTACCTCTTGAAGTAATGTACTGGAGTTATATTAGAATAGTATTATATAGTAGTATATAGTAATGTACTGGAGTTATATTAGAATAGTATTATATAGTAATGTACTGGAGTTATATTAGAATAGTATTATATAGTAATGTACTGGAGTTATATTAGAATAGTATTATATAGTAATGTACTGGAGTTATATTAGAATAGTATTATATAGTAATGTACTGGAGTTATATTAGAATAGTATTATATAGTAATGTACTGGAGTTATATTAGAATAGTATTATATAGAACAAACACAAGCCTCAGTTTATTGTCCATCTATGTTTATGCATAGTATTTATTTGTAAGTCGCTCTGGATAAGAGCGTCTGCTAAATGACTTAAATGTAAATGTAAATTTACAATTAGCTGCAATTATATTCAAGTCCTATTCTCCTTTCCTTTTCCATTTTTTTTTTTTTTTTATCTTTATTTAACTAGACAAGTCAGTTAAGAACAAATTCTTATTTCAATGACGTCCTAGGAACAGTTGGTTAACTGCCTTGTTCAGGGGCAGAACGACAGATTTTTTACCTTGTCAGCTCGGGGATTCGATCCAGCAACCTTCCGGTTACTAGTCCAACGCTCTAACCACTAGGCTACCTGCTGGTTACTAGTCCAACGCTCTAACCACTAGGCTACCTGCCGCCCCCATTCTATTCCATGAATTAAGTACACAAACCAAACAAACACATAGGTTCATTGCCCTGTTATGATATAGTGACACCCACGTACCTCTTTATTGCCCTGTTATGATATAGTGAACACTACGTACCTCTTTATTGCCCTGTTATGATATAGTGAACACTACGTCCCTCTTTATTGCCCTGTTATGATATAGTGAACACTACGTACCTCTTTATTGCCCTGTTATGATATAGTGAACACTACGTACCTCTTTATTGCCCTGTTATGATATAGTGACACCTACGTACCTCTTTACTGCCCTGTTATGATATAGTGACACCTACGTACCTCTTTATTGCCCTGTTATGATATAGTGACACCTACGTACCTCTTTATTGCCCTGTTATGATATAGTGACACCTACGTACCTCTTTATTGCCCTGTTATGATATAGTGACCACTACGTACCTCTTTATTGCCCTGTTATGATACAGTGAACACTACGTACCTCTTTATTGCCCTGTTATGATATAGTGACACCTACGTACCTCTTTATTGCCCTGTTATGATATAGTGACACCTACGTACCTCTTTATTGCCCTGTTATGATATAGTGACACCTACGTACCTCTTTATTGCCCTGTTATGATATAGTGACCACTACGTACCTCTTTATTGCCCTGTTATGATATAGTGACACCTACGCACCTCTTTATTGCCCTGTTATGATATAGTGACCACTAGGTACCTCTTTATTGCCCTGTTATGATATAGTGACACCTACGTACCTCTTTATTGCCCTGTTATGATATAGTGACACCTACGTACCTCTTTATTGCCCTGTTATGATATAGTGACACCTACGTACCTCTTTATTGCCCTGTTATGATATAGTGACACCTACGTACCTCTTTACTGCCCTGTTATGATATAGTGACCAATACGTACCTCTTTATTGCCCTGTTATGATATAGTGACACCTACGCACCTCTTTATTGCCCTGTTATGATATAGTGACCACTACGTACCTCTTTATTGCCCTGTTATGATATAGTGACACCTACGTACCTCTTTATTGCCCTGTTATGATATAGTGACCACTACGTACCTCTTTATTGGCCTGTTATGATATAGTGACCACTACGTACCTCTTTATTGCCCTGTTATGATATAGTGAACACTACGTACCTCTTTATTGCCCTGTTATGATATAGTGACCACCACGTACCTCTTTATTGGCCTGTTATGATATAGTGACCACTACGTACCTCTTTATTGCCCTGTTATGATATAGTGAACACTACGTACCTCTTTATTGCCCTGTTATGATATAGTGACCACTACGTACCTCTTTATTGCCCTGTTATGATATAGTGACCACTACGTACCTCTTTATTGCCCTGTTATGATATAGTGACCACTACGTACCTCTTTACTGCCCTGTTATGATATAGTGACCACTACGTACCTCCTTATTGCCCTTCATGAACAGCATGACTGGACTCCTGTTGATGGTCGACTTCAACCTGGAGGTTATAAGGACAGTCCATAAGTCACACAATACAACGTGCCATCTTCAACGTGTGTGTGAGCGTGTGTGTGTGTGTATGTGCGTGTGTGTAAAGGTGTGTTTTACCTGTGCTCCAGTGTGTGTGTGTATATATAAAGGTGTGTTTTACCTGTGCTCCAGTGTGTGTGTGTATATAAAGGTGTGTTTTACCTGTGCGCCAGTGTGTGTATATAAAGGTGTGTTTTACCTGTGCTCCAGTGTGTGTGTGTATATAAAGGTGTGTTTTACCTGTGCTCCAGTGTGTGTGTGTATATAAAGGTGTGTTTTACCTGTGCTCCAGTGTGTGTGTGTGTATAAAGGTGTGTTTTACCTGTGCTCCAGTGTGTGTGTGTATATAAAGGTGTGTTTTACCTGTGCTCCAGTGTGTGTGTGTATATAAAGGTGTGTTTTACCTGTGCTCCAGTGTGTGTGTGTATATAAAGGTGTGTTTTACCTGTGCTCCAGTGTGTGTGTGTATATATAAAGGTGTGTTTTACCTGTGCTCCAGTGTGACAGCCTTGGGACAGGTATTCTGTAGCTCTCCAGATTCAGCTAGTTCCTACAACAGGTATCAACACTGAGATGGGTCACTGCAGAGGCCCTTTGTTCTACTGTACCTACACAGTAACACACACCTACAGTCTGAATCACACTAACACATACCTACAGTCTGAATCACACTAACACATACCTACAGTCTGAATCACACTAACACACACCTACAGTCTGAATCACACTAACACACACACCTACAGTCTGAATCACACTAACACACACACCTACAGTCTGAATCACACTAACACACACCTACAGTCTGTATCACACTAACACACACACCTACAGTCTGTATCACACTAAAACACACACCTACAGTCTGAATCACACTAACACACACACCTACAGTCTGTATCACACTAAAACACACACCTACAGTCTGAATCACACTAACACACACCTACAGTCTGTATCACACTAACACACACACCTACAGTCTGAATCACACTAACACACACACCTACAGTCTGAATCACACTAACACACACACCTACAGTCTGAATCACACTAACACACACCTACAGTCTGTATCACACTAACACACACACCTACAGTCTGTATCACACTAAAACACACACCTACAGTCTGAATCACACTAACACACACACCTACAGTCTGTATCACACTAAAACACACACCTACAGTCTGAATCACACTAACACACACCTACAGTCTGTATCACACTAACACACACACCTACAGTCTGAATCACACTAACACACACACCTACAGTCTGAATCACACTAACACACACACCTACAGTCTGAATCACACTAACACACACACACCTACAGTCTGAATCACACTAACACACACACACCTACAGTCTGAATCACACACACCTACAGTCTGTATCACACTAACACACACATCTACAGTCTGAATCACACTAACACACACACACACACACCTACAGTCTGAATCACACACCTACAGTCTGTATCACACTAACACACACACACCTACAGTCTGAATCACACTAACACACACACCTACAGTCTGTATCACACTAACACACACCTACAGTCTGAATCACACTAACACACACACCTACAGTCTGTATCACACTAACACGCACACACACACACACACCTACAGTCTGTATCACACTAACACACACACCTACAGTCTGTATCACACTAACACACACACCTACAATCTATATCACACTAACACACACCTACAGTCTGAATCACACTAACACACACACCTACAATCTATATCACACTAACACACACCTACAGTCTGAATCACACTAACACACACACCTACAGTCTGAATCACACTAACACACACACCTACAGTCTGAATCACACTACAACACACCTACAGTCTGAATCACACTAAAACACACCTACAGTCTGAATCACACTAAAACACACCTACAGTCTGAATCACACTACAACACACCTACAGTCTGAATCACACTACAACACACCTACAGTCTGAATCACACTAAAACACACCTACAGTCTGAATCACACTAAAACACACCTACAGTCTGAATCACACTAAAACACACCTACAGTCTGAATCACACTAAAACACACCTACAGTCTGAATCACACTAAAACACACCTACAGTCTGAATCACACTAAAACACACCTACAGTCTGAATCACACTAAAACACACCTACAGTCTGAATCACACTAAAACACACCTACAGTCTGAAT
This sequence comes from Salvelinus alpinus, assembly GCF_045679555.1. Taxonomy (NCBI): domain Eukaryota; kingdom Metazoa; phylum Chordata; class Actinopteri; order Salmoniformes; family Salmonidae; genus Salvelinus; species Salvelinus alpinus. Next base: position 98,857,105 of record NC_092088.1, read on the forward strand.
CACACTAAAACACACCTACAGTCTGAATCACACTAAAACACACCTACAGTCTGAATCACACTAAAACACACCTACAGTCTGAATCACACTAAAACACACCTACAGTCTGAATCACACTAAAACACACCTACAGTCTGAATCACACTAAAACACACCTACAGTCTGAATCACACTAAAACACACCTACAGTCTGAATCACACTAAAACACATACACTACCGTTCAAAAGTTTGTGGTCACTTAAAAATGTCCTTGTTTTAGAAAGAAGCTAATTTTTTTCCATTAAAATAACATCAAATTGATCAGAAATACAGTGTAGACATTGTTAATGTTGTAAATTACTTTTGTAGCTTTAAAAACGGCAGATTTGTTATGGAATATCTACATAGGCGTACAGAGGCCCATTATCAGCATCCATCACTCCTGTGTTGCAAAGGCACGTTGTGTTAGCTAATCCAAGTTTATCATTTTAAAAGGATCATTGATCATTAAAAAAACCTTTTGCAATTATGTTAGCACAGCTGAAAACTGTTATTCTGGTTAAAGAAGCAATAAAACTGGCCTTCTTTAGACTAGTTGAGTATTTGGAGCATCAGCATTTGTGGGTTTAATTACAGGCTCAAAATGGCCAGAAACAAATAACTTTCTTCTGAAACTCGTCAGTCTATTATTGTTCTGAGAAATTAAGGCTATTCAATGCGAGAAATTGCCAAGAAACTGAAGATCTCGTACAACGCTGTGTACTACTCCCTTCACAGTACAGCACAAACGGTCTCTAACCAGAATAGAACGAGGAGTGGGAGGCCCCGGTGCACAACTGAGCAAGAGGACAAATACATTAGAGTGTCTAGTTTGAGAAACAAGTCCTCAACTGGCAGCTTCATTAAATAGTACCCGCAAAACACCAGTCTCAACATCAACAGTGAAGAGGCGACTCCGGGATGCTGGCCTTCTAGGCAGAACGCCAGTCTCGACGTCAACAGTGAAGAGGCGACTCCGGGATGCTGGCCTAATGTCTATAGACTCGTTACAACTTCAACTCGCTACAAGTGGTTTTGTCCGTCTGCGACCACGAGAAAGTGGTCTTGTCAATTCTACGAAATAGTTTTGTAATTTTTCCTGTGGAGCACTTTAAATCGACCTGAGACCATCACAGTGAGATGAAGCTGTTATTGTTGCGTCCGCACAGCTACGAGGTTCACAGACACAGGAAATCCTTCTTTTGTCTGGATAGGCCAGAAAATGTCACGTGTCACTCCCCATGCAAATGGCCGATTTCCTGTGTCTGTAAACCTCACAGCTGCACTTGTAATAGTGCATATGAAAAAAAAAATATATATATACAAAAAATAAATTATTTATTTATTTTATTTATATAAAAATCGGGAAAACCAGCGCTTTTAGGGAGTGTAAAGTGATTGATGTTACGCCGTTCACAGAGCCCACTGTACACAGAAACCAGTCCAGAACGGCTCAGTCCCCCCAATTGTTTTTTTCAAATCGAATGATTCGCCTCGCCATTGTAGTAGTTGGGATTCGGTTTGATCGCGGTGAATCAAATCCTGGGAATTAAAATAATATTTTGTGAGTCGCGAACAGTAACAGGAAAACATTTTAGTAGCTTCCCTTTTTGGATTCTGTTGCTGTAGAACATGTTTGGTAGATACATCAGGTTGATCTGGGCATGTATTTAAATGGGACACTGCAACTTCATAGCTGCTAGTCAGCCTGCAGTGAACACATCTAAAAGGTAAGAAAAATATGACTCAAGAAGTACACTTCCTGAAGACAATGTGATTTGATTTGTGCTTTTGCGTCAGCTGTCTAAATATATTTACATGCTTAGATTGTGTTAAATGTAGAATTCAAGCTAAATAGAAGCTGAAGCAGATCAATACAGTAAAGACGGGGGCCTGATTACTTTAATAGAATTCTATACATAGAACATCCATTATGAAGAATGACAGAACGATGCCCTTTAACTTGCCTGGGACCTGCTGTCAATAGCGCTATCCAACTGCTGCAACCAATGTAGCTCATTAGGAGGGTATCCTGACCAGGGCTCAAACCCTGGTCTCGGTCATTCCAAACCCATTACACCAAAAGGCTCAAATCTCTTGGTGAGGTCTCTAGGTGTTGTACCAAGGTTATTTAGTATTTTTACAAGGGTTCCATTTTTCATTATTTTGTTGTTCACGTTTGTTTTGTTTTTGGCTCGCCTCACTTCTCTGGAAAATAAAAATGTGTCGGGCTAAATGTGTGTTTAACATTACTCACCTTGACAATGTCCAGTCCCCCTACGAGTTCTCCGTTAATGTAAACCTGAGGGTAGGTGGGCCAGTTGGAGAAGGTCTTCAGCCCCCCTCTCACTTCCTCGTCTGACAGGATGTCAAAACTGCTGAACTGGATAGCGTGGTCCTTGAAAAGAGCCACTATCTGACGGCTGAAACCTGGGTGATGAGGAGAACACAGTGTGTTTGTAAACCTGGTATAAGACAGGTACACGGCTGTTATACTGGATAGCATGGTACTGAAATAGAACTACAATCTGAAGGCTGAAACCCTGAGGAAAAATCAACGAGTTGTTAGTTACATGTTATTGTATGTTAACAGGAACAACAGAGTCAGGATATTAATCAGGTTAGTTACATGTTATTGTATGTTAACAGGAACAACAGAGTCAGGATATTAATCAGGATGTTAGTTACATGTTATTGTATGTTAACAGGAACAACAGAGTCAGGATATTAATCAGGTTAGTTACATGTTATTGTATGTTAACAGGAACAACAGAGTCAGGATATTAATCAGGTTGTTAGTTACATGTTATTGTATGTTAACAGGAACAACAGTCAGGATATTAATCAGGTTAGTTACATGTTATTGTATGTTAACAGGAACAACAGAGTCAGGATATTAATCAGGACATAATTGCAGATGAGTTTGGTCAGCAGCATGTTTGTTACCCTCATATTATAGGGGACATTTGGAAACAAATGAACAAGACATGAAGTTAAAAGGTAAAGTAAAGATGGTCCCAAACCCTAGCCTGGTATCATCACATTCATTAAGTAATACGTGTAACACTGATAAAAGTGTATATATATATTCATTTTATCAGTGTTACACATATTACTTAAATTGAATGTCATATACACACACACACACACACACACACACACACACACACACACACACACACACACACACACACACACACACACACACACACAGTGCATTCGGAAAGTATTCAGACCCCTTGACTTTTTCCACATTTTGTTACAGCCTTATTCTAAAATGTATGTAAAAAAACTCTTTGGCCTGAATGCCAAGCATCACGCCTGGAAGAAACCTGGCACCATCCCTACGGTGAAGTATGGTGGGGGCAGCATCATGCTTTGGGGATGTTTTTCAGCGGCAGGGACTGGGAGACTAGTCAGGATCGAGGGAAAGATGACAGGAGCAAAGTACAGAGATATCCTTCATAAAAACCTGCTCCAGAGCGCTCAGGACCTCAGACTGGGGCAAAGGTTCACCTTCCAACAGGACAATGACCCTAGGCACACGGACAAGACAACACAGAAGTAGCTTCGGGACAAGTCTCTGAATGTTCTTGAGTCGCCCAGCCAGAGCCCGGACTTGAATCCGATCGAACATCTCTGGAGAGACCTGAAAATAGCTGTGCAGCAATGCTCCCCATCCAACCTGACAGAGCTTGAGAAGATCTGCAGAGAGAATTGGATAAACTCCCCAAATACAGGTGTGCCAAACTTGTAGCGTCATACCAAATAAGACTTGAGGATGTAATTGCTGCCAAAAGTGCTTCAACAAAGTACTGAGTAAAGGGTCTGAATACTTATGTAAATGTGATCAGTGTTTTTATGTTTAATAAATTAGCAAAAATTTCTAAAAACCTGTTTTTGCTTTGTCATTATGGGGTATTGTGTGTAGATTGATGAGGAAATGAGAGACAGTTTTTTTGTTGTCAATTTTAGAATAAGGCTGTAACGTACAAAATGTGGAAAAAGTCAAGGGGTCTGAATACTTTCCAAATGCAGTGTATCTATTGTAATAGCTCTTTCTATCTTACTACTGACATGGGTCCACATTGGCACGGACAGGATCACTGTTTAAATGAGGCAGGTATGTGTTATGTCCTTGATACATGGGTGTGAGTCAGTGTTTGAGAAGAGACTGTGACAGAGGGGAATATAGATGGAAAGAGAGAGGGGGAGGGAGAGAGCGAGCGAGAGAGAGAGAATGAGAGAGGAGAGCGAGTGAAAGACAGCAAGAGAGAGGAGAAAGAGGGAGAGAGAGGAGAAAGAGGGAGCGAGAGGAAAAAGAGGGAGAGAGGAGAAAGAGGGAGAGGAGAAAGAGGGAGAGGAGAGCGAGAAAGAAAGAGGAGAGAGAGCGAAAGACAGCAAGAGAGAGGAGAAAGAGAGGGAGAGAGGAGAAAGAGAGGGAGGGAGAGAGAGAGAGAGGAGAAAGAGGGAGAGAGGAGAAAGAGAGGGAGAAGGAGGGAGAGGGGAGAAAGAGGGGAGAAAGAGGGAGAGAGGAGAAAGAGGGAGAGAGAGATGATAAAGAGAGAGAGGGAGAGAGAGAGCGAGTGAAAGACAGTGAGAGAGAGGGAGAGAGGAGAACGAGGAAGATAGGAGAAAGAGAGGGAGAAGGAGGGAGAGGGGAGAAAGAGGGGAGAAAGAGGGAGAGAGGAGAAAGAGGGAGAGATGATAAAGAGGGAGAGATGATAAAGAGAGAGAGAGGGAGAGAGAGCGAGTGAAAGACAGCGAGAGAGAGGGGAGAGGAGAAAGAGAGGGAGAAAGAGAGGGAGAGAGAGGAGAGCGAGCGATCAAGAAAGAAAGCGAGAGAGGCAGAGAAGAAGAGAAGGAAACAGAAAGAGGGAACAGGAGTGGGAGGAGGGGAGGGGTGATATGTTGCCTGCATGTAGAGCCTGCAGTGAAACTCTCATTCTGATACTTCATTCATTCATGGGGGAATTCATTATAAAACAGCTAGAGGCCCCTAACTAATGGTTATTCAGCTACATGCCACTATATTAACTTGTTTCTACTACACCAGGCCCAGCTGCTTTCTCTGGCTAGAGGCTCTCTATCCTAGACCCAGACACGCACGATTGATTGGCGAGAGGTTGTTCCCCCTCTCTCCTTCTCCTAAAGGGTCAGGGGGATCGCGCTCCGCAGACAGACGATACAGCTCCAGGAAAAAGGGAACATAAAAAGCTGATTTCTTATTTCAAGGAAAGTTAGGTTATTATGCACACACACACACACACAGACACACACAAAGAGCGTGTAATGTGTTAGGAACATGTGTTTTACATGGTGTATGAGTGTGTAACCTTTAAATTCAGGTTTAGAGGGCTTCTTTAAAGAAGTAGCGAGGTCGTAGTCACAGCATCGCGCGGCTTGGTGGGGATTCAACTAGAGTTCACAAACACTACGACTTGGCTTCTTTACAGTTTAAAAATATTTACAGACACATTTCAGGATGAGGTGAAAACACTTATGGGTTTAGATTTTAAACTAAAATGTAACGTTAGACGTTTGGCAAACTGCCTTGAACATAATACTGATACTTATAATCAGCGGCGTGGTTGGGAGTGGAACCTCAACCCTGTACAGTGTAATGTCCTCCTCCACCACCAGGCCTGCCTCTCCTCCTCCACCACCACCAGGCCTGCCTCTCCTCCTCCACCAACACCAGGCCTGCCTCTCCTCCTCCACCACCACCAGGCCTGCCTCTCTGCCTCCACCACCACCAGGCCTGCCTCTCCTCCTCCACCACCAGGCCTGCCTCTCCTCCTCCACCACCAGGCCTGCCTCTCCTCCTCCACCACCACCAGGCCTGCCTCTCCTCCTCCACCACCACCACCAGGCCTGCCTCTCCTCCTCCTCCACCACCACCAGGCCTGCCTCTCCTCCTCCACCAGGCCTACCTCTCCTCCACCACCACCAGGCCTGCCTCTCCTCCTCCACCAGGCCTACCTCTCCTCCTCCACCAGGCCTACCTCTCCTCCTCCACCACCAGGCCTGCCTCTCCTCCTCCACCACCACCAGGCCTGCCTCTCCTCCTCCACCACCACCAGGCCTGCCTCTCCTCCTCCACCACCACCAGGCCTACCTCTCCTCCTCCACCACCACCAGGGCTGCCTCTCCTCCACCACCACCAGGGCTGCCTCTCCTCCTCCACCACCACCAGGCCTGCCTCTCCTCCTCCACCACCACCAGGCCTGCCTCTCCTCCTCCATCACCACCAGGCCTGCCTCTCCTCCTCCATCACCACCAGGCCTACCTCTCCTCCTCCACCACCACCAGGCCTGCCTCTCCTCCTCCACCAGGCCTACCTCTCCTCCTCCACCACCAGGCCTACCTCTCCTCCTCCACCACCAGGCCTGCCTCTCCTCCTCCACCACCACCAGGCCTGCCTCTCCTCCTCCACCACCACCAGGCCTGCCTCTCCTCCTCCACCACCACCAGGCCTGCCTCTCCTCCTCCACCACCACCAGGCCTACCTCTCCTCCTCCACCACCACCAGGCCTGCCTCTCCTCCACCACCACCAGGGCTGCCTCTCCTCCTCCACCACCACCAGGCCTGCCTCTCCTCCTCCACCACCACCAGGCCTGCCTCTCCTCCTCCATCACCACCAGGCCTGCCTCTCCTCCTCCATCACCACCAGGCCTACCTCTCCTCCTCCACCACCACCAGGCCTGCCTCTCCTCCTCCACCACCACCAGGCCTGCCTCTCCTCCTCCACCACCACCAGGCCTGCCTCTCCTCCTCCACCACCACCAGGCCTGCCTCTCCTCCTCCACCACCACCAGGCCTGCCTCTCCTCCTCCTCCACCACCAGGCCTGCCTCTCCTCCTCCACCACCACCAGGCCTGCCTCTCCTCCACCACCACCAGGCCTGCCTCTCCTCCACCACCACCAGGCCTGCCTCTCTAATTACCAGGCCTGCCTCTCGTCCTCCACCACCAACCCCCCTCTGTCTCTCTCTAATTACCAGGCCTGGCCCCTGTGTGTTTTCCACAACGGGAGCCTGTTCATGAAGACCCCACACACCCACACACACACACTCTCTCTCTCTTTACCGCAGCGGGGTTCCTGGGGGGATCCCTTCATGAAGAGCATGCAGGGTGCTGCGTTGATCAGTCTCTTCAGACGCTCATTAAGGTCCTCTTTAGGGGGCTCCGCCCCTGGCCCGCCCAGCCCCCCCGAGCTGACCGACAGCCTCTGGACCTTATTGGTCAGCTCTGGGGCATGAGCTCCGTCCAGCCTGTCAATCTTCTGGCCACCCTGAGACCCGCCAGAGGATGGGGGAGAAAGAAAAATAACATTAATATTTTAACGCAATGGTTTTTCTTTTTGTTTGTATTATTCTAGAGGAGGAGGGTTGAGAGAGAGAGATCAAGAAAGAGAGAGAGGCTGAGAAAAAGAGAGAGACAGAGAGAGATTGAGATTCAAGGACAGGAGTCCTCTCCCAGTTGAATGTTTGGCATGTTAAATCATCAGTGAAGGCCTGACAGAAGGACTGATGGTACTAACTGTGGAGAAGCTCTAAACTAGGTGATATTCTCCTATTGATCCTGATATCCAGTGTGTGTTACCTCTCCTAACAGACAAGCACTTACCAGCAGCCTCTAAGGCTGATATAGGCATCCTAACTTACCAGCAGCCTCTAAGGCTGATATAGGCATCCTAACTTACCAGCAGCCTCTAAGGCTGATATAGGCATCCTAACTTACCAGCAGCCTCTAAGGCTGATATAGGCATCCTAACTTACCAGCAGCCTCTAAGGCTGATATAGGCATCCTAACATACCAGCAGCCTCTAAGGCTGATATAGGCATCCTAACTTACCAGCAGCCTCTAAGGCTGATATAGGCATCCTAACTTACTAGCAGCCTCTAAGGCTGATATAGGCATCCTAACTTACCAGCAGCCTCTAAGGCTGATATAGGCATCCTAAGGGCAGCATATTACTTTCCATACTGTACAAAAATGAATAAAAGGACTAATGAACTTGACACTGTAAATGTGTATTTCAAACACAGGTTTTTTTCTGCCAGTTTTCCGTTATAAACGACAAGAAAAGTTCATAAAATTCCACATGAATTCACAACAAATGCAGCTGTGCTGCTGCCAGCAGTGGTTTGGGCGTCACAGTGCGTCCCTTTCAGATGGTGAAGCCTTGTACCTGCTCTACTATTACTGTACCTCAGTTCCACCTCACAAAGTCTGCACTTCCTTCTCATTCAACTTCTCAAAGTATTGTCATACAGTACTGCTGTCGCTGGCCTTTCTCTGCCATTTTTCCAACTGTTAACGACGATGACGTAGTGGTGAAGAGTCGAATCCAAAATAATTTGATTCCTTGACTCCTTGCAAGTCAACTCCCGGTGTCGACTCCCATTTCGGAGTGTCAAGATTCAATTCCGCCAGGAATCGACTCCTAATATTCAGTATTTTTGGAATGGAGGAAACTGATTAGTTGTCGTAATTCCGAGAACACAAACACTTGCATCTTTCATAGCGAGCTAGTGAGGGACGGAGAGAGAGAGGGCAGACAGACCTAGTGTTCGGTTCTGACTCTATCAGCAATCCAAAGTTGTAGCTCGCAACGGAATGCTGTAGCTCACAATTTCTTGGCTTCAATGTCTCGCAACTTCAGTAAAGCAAGTGATCAGGATACGTGGGAACTCCTTCAAGACTGTTGGAAAAGCATTCCACGTGAAGCTGGTTGAGAGAATGTCAAGAGTGCGCAAAGCTGTCAACAAGGCAAAGGGTGGCTACTTTGAATAATCTCAAATATTAAATATGTTTTGATTGTTTATCACTTTTTTGTTTACTACATGATTCCATATGTGTTATTTCATCTTTTTGATGTCTTCACTATTATTCTACAATGTAGAAAATAGTAAAAATAAAGAAAAACCCTGGAATGAATAGGTGTGTCCAAACTTTTGACTGGTACTGTGTATATATACAGTGGGGAGAACAAGTATTTGATACACTGCCGATTTTGCAGGTTTTCCTACTTACAAAGCATGTAGAGGTCTGTAATTTTTATCATAGGTACACTTCAACTGTGAGAGACGGAATCTAAAACAAAAATCCAGAAAATCACATTGTATGATTTTTAAATAATTAATTTGCATTTTATTGCATGACATAAGTATTTGATCACCTACCAACCAGTAAGAATTCCGGGTCTCACAGACCTGTTAGTTTTTCTTTAAGAAGCCCTCCTGTTCTCCACTCATTACCTGTATTAACTGCACCTGTTTGAACTCGTTACCTGTATAAAAGACACCTGTCCACACACTCAATCAAACAGATTCCAACCTCTCCACAATGGCCAAGACCAGAGAGCTGTGTAAGGACATCAGGGATAAAATTGTAGACCTGCACAAGGCTGGGATGGGCTACAGGACAATAGGCAAACAGCTTGGTGAGAAGGAAACAACTGTTGGCGCAATTATTAGAAAATGGAAGAAGTTTAAGATGACGGTCAATCACCCTCGGTCTGGGGCTCCATGCAAGATTTCACCTCGTGGGGCATCAATGATCATGAGGAAGGTGAGGCATCAGCCCAGAACTACACGGCAGGACCTGGTCAATGACCTGAAGAGAGCTGGGACCACAGTCTCAAAGAAAACCATTAGTAACACACTACGCCGTCATGGATTAAAATCCTGCAGCGCACGCAAGGTCCCCCTGCTTAAGCCAGTGCATGTCCAGGCCTGTCTGAAGTTTGCCAATGACCATCTGGATGATCCAGAGGAGGAATGGGAGAAGGTCATGTGGTCTGATGAGACAAAAATTGAGCTTTTTGGTCTAACTCCACTCGCCGTGTTTGGAGGAAGAAGAAGTATGAGTACAACCCCAAGAACACCATCCCAACCGTGAAGCATGGAGGTGGAAACATCATTCTTTGGGGATGCTTTTCTGCAAAGGGGACAGGACGACTGCACCGTATTGAGGGGAGGATGGATGGGGCCATGTATCGCGAGATCTTGGCCAACAACCTCCTTCCCTCAGTAAGAGCATTGAAGATGGGTCGTGGCTGGGTCTTCCAGCATGACAACGACACGAAGCACACAGCCATGGCAACCAAGGAGTGGCTCCGTAAGAAGCATCTCAAGGTCCTGGAGTGGCCTAGCCAGTCTCCAGACCTGAACCCAATAGAAAATCTTTGGAGGGAGCTGAAAGTCCGTATTGCCCAGCGACAGCCCCGAAACCTGAAGGATCTGGAGAAGATCTGTAGGGAGGAGTGGGCCAAAATCCCTGCTGCAGTGTGTGCAAACCTAGTCAAGAACTACAGGAAACGTATGATCTCTGTAATTGCAAACAAAGGTTTCTGTACCAAATATTAAGTTCTGCTTTTCTGATGTATCAAATACTTATGTCATGCAATAAAATGCAAATTAATTACTTAAAAATCATACAATGTGATTTTCTGGATTTTTGTTTTAGATTCCGTCTCTCATAGTTGAAGTGTACCTATGATAAAAATTACAGACCTCTACATGCTTTGTAAGTAGGAAAACCTGCAAAATCGGCAGTGTATCAAATACTTGTTCTCCCCACTGTATATATATATATATATATATATATATATATATATGAACTCAGCAAAAAAAGAAACGTCCTCTCACTGTCAATTGCGTTTATTTTCAGCAAACTTAACATGCGTAAATATTTGTATGAACATAACAAGATTCAACAACTGAGACATAAACTGAACAAGTTCCACAGACATGTGACGAACAGAAATGGAATAATGTGTCCCTGAACGAAGGGGGGATCAAAATCAAAAGTAACAGTCAGTATCTGGTGGCCACCAGCTGCATTAAGTACTGCAGTGCATCTCCTCCTCATGGACTGAACCAGATCTGCCAGTTCTTGCTGTGAGATGTTACCCCACTCTTCTACCAAGGCACCGGCAAGATCCTGGACATTTCTGGGGGGAATGGCCCTGGCCCCTCACCCTCCGATCCAACAGGTCCAAGACGCGCTCAATGGGATTGAGATCCGGGCTCTTCGCTGCCCATGGCAGAACACTGACATTTCTGTCTTGCATGAAATCACGCAAAGAACGAGCAGTATGGCTGGTGGCATTGTCATGCTGGAGAGTCATGTCAGGATGAGCCTTCAGGAAGGGTACCACATGAGGGAGGAGGATGTCTTCCCTGTAATGCACAGCGTTGAGATTGCCTGCAATGACAACAAGCTCAGTCCGATGACGCTGTGACACACCGCCCCAGACCATGACGGACCCTCCACCTCCAAAACGATCCCGCTCCAGAGAACAGGCCTCGGTGTAATGCTCATTCCTTCGATGATAAACACGAATCCGACCATCACCCCTGGTGAGACAAAACCACGACTCGTCAGTGAAGAGCACTTTTTGCCAGTCCTGTCTGGTCCAGCGACGGTGGGTTTGTGCCCATAGGCGACGTTGTTGCCGGTGATGTCTGGTGAGGACCTGCCTTACAACAGGCCTACAAGCCCTCAGTCCATCCTCTCTCAGCCTATTGTGGACAGTCTCAGCACTGATGGAGGGATTTTGCGTTCCTGGTGTAACTCGGGCAGTTGTTGTTACCATTCTGTCCCGCAGGTGTGATGTTCGGATGTACCGATTCTGTGCAGGTGTTCTTACACGTGGTCTGCCACTGCGAGGACGATCAGCTGTCCGTCGTGTCTCCCTGTAGCTCTGTCTTCAGCGTCTCACAGTACGGACATCGCAATTTATTGCCCTGGCCACATCTGCAGTCCTCATGCCTCCTTGCAGCATGCCTAAGGCACGTTCACGCAGATGAGCAGAGACCCTGGGCATCTTTCTTTTGGTGTTTTTCAGAGTCAGTAGAAAGGCCTCTATAGTGTCCAAAGTTTTTATAACTGTGACCTTAATTGCCTACTGTCTGTAAGCTGTTAGTGTCTTAACATCCGTTCCACAGGTGCATGTTCATTAATTGTTCATGGTTCATTGAACAAGCATGGGAAACAGTGTTTAAACCCTTCACAATGAAGATCTGTGAAGTTATTTGGATTTTTCACGAATTATCTTTGAAAGACAGGGTCCTGAAAAAGGGACGTTGCTTTTTTTGCTGAGTTTATACACACACACTCACAAAATACATGACCAAAGGTATGTTGACACCTGCTCGTCGAACATCTCATTCCAAAATCATGACCATAATATGGAGTTGGTCCCCCCCTTTGCTGCTATAACAGCCTCCACTCTTCTGGGAAGGATTTCCACTAGATATTGGATCATTACTGCGGGGCTTCCATTCAACCACAAGAGCATTAGTGAGGTCGGGCACTTTTGTTGGGTGATTAGTCCTGGCTCGCAGTCGGTGTTCCAATTCATCCCAAAGGTGTTCGACTGGGATGAGATCAGGGCTCTGTGCAGGCCAGTCAAGTACTTCCACACCGATCTCGACAAACCATTTCTGTATGGACCTCGCTTTGTGCACAGGGGCATTGTCATGCTGAAACAGGAAAGGGCCTTCCCCAAACTGTTGCCACAAAGTTGGAAGCACAGAATCGTCTAGAATGTCATTGTATGCTGTAGCGTTAAGATTTCCCTTCACTGGAACTAAAGGGCCCAAACTATGAAAAACATCCCCAGACCATGATTCCTCCTCCACCAAACAGTTGGCACTATGCATTGGGACAGGTAGTGTCCTCCTGGCATTCGCCAAACCTAGGTTCGTCCATCGGACTGCCAGATAGTGAAGCGTGATTCATAACTCTAGAAAAACGCGTTTCCACTGCTCCAGAGTCCAATGGCGGTGAGCTTTACACCACTCCAGCTGACCCTTGGCATTTCGCTTGGTGATCTTAGGCTTGTGTGCGGCTGCTCGACCACGGAAACCCATTTCATGAAGCTCCCGACAAACAGTTCTTGTGCTGACGTTGCTTCCAGAGGCAGTTTGGAACGAGGTAGTGAGTGTTACAAATGAGGACATACGATTTCTACGTGCTACAGCACTCGACAGTCCCGTTCCGTGAGCTTGTGTGGCCTACCACTTCGAGGCTGAGCCGTTGCTGCTCCTAGACGTTTCCATTTCTCAATAACAGCACTTACAGTTAACCGGGGAAGCTCTAGCAGGGCAGAAATTTGACCAACTGATTTGTGGGAAAGGTGGCATCCTATGACAGTGCCACGTTGAAAGTCACAGCTCTTCAGTACAGGCCATTCTACTGCCAATGTTTGTCTATGGAGATTGCATGGCTGTATGCTCAATTTTATACACGTGTGTGTGGCTGAAATAGCCGAATCCAATAACACTTTTGGCCAAGTAGTGTAAATTTGTTTTTTTACACTACTTGACTCACCTTAAAGAAGAGGAAGGTCAGGACTGAGGTAATAAGACTCACCTTAAAGAAGAGGAAGGTCGGGACTGACGCAATAAGACTCACCTTAAAGAAGAGGAAGGTCGGGACTGAGGCAATAAGACTCACCTTAAAGAAGAGGAAGGTCGGGACTGAGGCAATAAGACTCACCTTAAAGAAGAGGAAGGTAGGGACTGAGGCAATAAGACTCACCTTAAAGAAGAAGGTCGGGACTGAGGCAATAAGACTCACCTTAAAGAAGAGGAAGGTCGGGACTGAGGCAATCTCATATTTCTCTGATACCTCTGGCACTGCTTCTGCCTCCAGCTGTAAGACAGAGAGGAGGGAGGAAGGGATGGAGGGAGAGAGAGAGGAGGGAAGGAGGAAGGGATGGAGGGAGAAAGGGAAGGAGGGAGAAAGGGATGGAGGGAGGGAGCGAGAGAGAAGTGAAGGAGGGAGAAAGGGATAGAGGGAAAGAGAGGAGGGAGGAAGGGAGGGAGGGAGGGGGGAGAGAGAGGACAAAGCAAGGGAAGAGGAAGGGAGAAAGAGATGGAGTGAATGAGGGATCATCCACACAATGTTGATACCCCTTTGTTCCCTTTCCAAGCCATCAAACAATGTCTGCATCCACACACGAAGAACCCCACTGAATCTCCCCTCAACACGAGGTTTATTTAGCCAGCAGGCATCACCCTTCAGGGAGAAAATAAAGCACACATTCACCACTTTGATATGTCTAACAAGCAAAGACAAATGAGAGAGCAGAGCAGCACCACCTCCTGCTCTGCTCGGGGTGCTGTGATCTGGGATTGGTGAGCTGGGATCTGTGATCTGTGATTGGTGATGGATAGTTGCTTTGTTCTTGACAGTGCTATGGCAATCCACCAGGACCAAATTAAAAGGAACGAGTGTGACCACACACACCTCAAACTAACAGAGGAATAAAATAGTTCCAAGTTTGCCATTTACTTTAAAATCATTAAAAAAATATATATAATCACATGTTCAAGTCAATTCAATGGGTAAAAACAATAGGCTACATGAGAGGTAACACAATGATGTTTCTGAGTTCAACAGGGGTTACTTTAAAAAGGTCACGTTAGCTACCGTCCAACCCTGGACCACCACACAAACAGGGCTCTGAGAAGGTTTGTATTTCACCATGAATGTCCAGAACCACCCCCCCCCCCCCGCCCCCCAGGCAGAGGAAAGAAAACCAACATTGATGCACAAATTGACCCAGAGATTGTTCAATCATATTTAGCTCGCACATATTGAAATCCATAAATCACTGACCCAGGTTGTGGCAGCCAGCCATTACAGACAGGCGATTACAGACATCACTTATTTCCTGCCTCGAGCGAACTCTGCTGTTTGTGTTCCTGATCCACGAGGCAGGGCATTATGGGTGACAGACACTTACAGGCTGTATGAACACAACCTACATTAACGCAGTCAAATAAAGCTATGAGGATGGCAACATATGGTCACTAAATATGTATAGTAAAATGCTTGTTTCCATGTGACATGGGTATTAACAGTGCTATTGGTTGGTTAGAGACAACGTAGGCTGGGTACAGGAACAGCAGACTCATATTGGAGAATGTAGGAATATTGTTCATAATTGGGGGAAATTATTTGAAACAGAAATTAAGAAAATAGCTAATTTCCAGTGTACAATATATGTAGGATCAAATATCCTAATGCTCGTCCAAATATTTATATATTCTTAATTCCATTCCTTTACTTTAAATGTGTGTATTATTGTGAAATTGTTAAGATATTACTTGTTAGATATTACTGCATTGTTGGGAGCTAGAAACACAAGCATTTCGCTACACCCGCAATAACATCTGCAAACCACGAATATGTGACAAATAACATGCGATTTAAAATGGCATAATATTCCATATATAACTAGTGTACTACATCATATTCCCTATATAGCTAGTGTACTACACCATATTCCCTATATAACTAGTGTTCTACATCATATTCCCTATATAACTAGTGTTCTACATCATATTCCATATATAACTAGTGTACTACATCATATTCCTATATAACTAGTGTACTACATCATATTCCCTATATAACTAGTGTACTACATAATATTCCTATATAGCTAGTGTACTACATCATATTCCTATATAACTAGTGTTCTACATCATATTCCTATATAGCTAGTGTACTACATCATATTCCCTATATAACTAGTGTACTACATCATATTCCTATATAACTAGTGTACTACATCATATTCCTATATAACTAGTGTACTACATCATATTCCATATATAACTAGTGTACTACATCATATTCCATATATAACTAGTGTACTACGTCATATTCCTATATAACTAGTGTACTACATCATATTCCCTATATAGCTAGTGTACTACATCATATTCCATATATAACTAGTGTACTACATCATATTCCTATATAACTAGTGTACTACATCATATTCCTATATAACTAGTGTACTACATCATATTCCATATATAACTAGTGTACTACATCATATTCCATATATAACTAGTGTACTACATCATATTCCATATATAACTAGTGTACTACATCATATTCCCTATATAACTAGTGTACTACATCATATTCCTATATAACTAGTGTACTACATCATATTCCCTATATAACTAGTGTACTACATAATATTCCTATATAGCTAGTGTACTACATCATATTCCTATATAACTAGTGTTCTACATCATATTCCCTATATAACTAGTGTACTACATCATATTCCTATATAACTAGTGTACTACATCATATTCCTATATAACTAGTGTTCTACATCATATTCCTATATAGCTAGTGTACTACATCATATTCCCTATATAACTAGTGTACTACATCATATTCCTATATATCTAGTGTACTACATCATATTCCTATATAACTAGTGTACTACATCATATTCCCTATATAACTAGTGTACTACATCATATTCCTATATAACTAGTGTACTACATCATATTCCCTATATAACTAGTGTAATACACCATATTCCTATATAACTAGTGTACTACATCATATTCCCTATATAACTAGTGTACTACATCATATTCCTATATAACTAGTGTACTACATCATATTCCTATATAACTAGTGTACTACATCATATTCCCTATATAACTAGTGTACTACATCATATTCCTATATAACTAGTGTACTACATCATATTCCCTATATAACTAGTGTACTACATCATATTCCTATATAACTAGTGTACTACATCATATTCCTATATAACTAGTGTTCTACATCATATTCCCTATATAGCTAGTGTACTACATCATATTCCCTATATAACTAGTGTACTACATCATATTCCCTATATAGCTAGTGTACTACATCATATTCCCTATATAACTAGTGTTCTACATCATATTCCCTATATAGCTAGTGTACTACATCATATTCCTATATAACTAGTGTTCTACATCATATTCCTATATAACTAGTGTACTACATCATATTCCCTATATAGCTAGTGTTCTACATCATATTCCCTATATAACTAGTGTACTACATCATATTCCCTATATAACTAGTGTTCTACATCATATTCCTATATAGCTAGTGTACTACACCATATTCCCTATATAACTAGTGTACTACATCATATTCCCTATATAACTAGTGTACTACATCATATTCCATATATAGCTAGTGTACTACATCATATTCCCTATATAACTAGTGTACTACATCATATTCCCTATATAGCTAGTGTACTACATCATAGTCCCTATATAACTAGTGTACTACATCATAGAGAGAGAGAGAGCGAGAGAGAGAGCGAGAGAGAGAGAGAGC
>NC_092088.1:98874404-98906904 GCF_045679555.1 Salvelinus alpinus
GTATGTGACCAATAACATCTGCTAACCATGTGTATGTGACCAATAACATCTGCTAACCATGTGTATGTGACCAATAACATCTGCTAACCATGTGTATGTGACCAATAACATCTGCTAACCATGTGTATGTGACCAATAACATCTGCTAACCATGTGTATTGACCAATAACATCTGCTAACCATGTGTATGTGACCAATAACATCTGCTAACCATGTGTATGTGACCAATAACATCTGCTAACCATGTGTATGTGACCAATAACATCTGCTAACCATGTGTATGTGACCAATAACATCTGCTAACCATGTGTATGTGACCAATAACATCTGATTTGACTGGACCGGAATCAGTGGAATGGAATCAAATACATCAAACGCATGGTTTCCAGGTGTTTGATGCCGTTCCGTCTGCTCCGTTCCGGTCATTCTTATGAGCCGTCCTCCTCTCAGCAGCCTCCTGTTGTACCAACACAGCTCTTATCTGACAGTGTGTGATCCCCAACATGACGTTTTAACCTGCTACCCTGATGTGAAATCACACATCTGGTCTCTGTCTCATCACATACATGGAAGTGCTGACGTTTAGCTATTGAAACATACAGAGAGGAAAGAGCAGAGTTAGAGACCTGGGTCGTGTTCATTAGGACCCCAAAACAGAAGAAAATGGACTGAAACAGGGAGCGACTACTTGGGCTTGTCCATTAACAAAGGCACGTTTTTGTTTTCTGTTGTAAATTGATTCAAACCGTTTTTCTGTTGCACGCCCTAATGAATACAACCCTTGTTTCACAGTGAGGGGTGAGAGGCGTATAGGCCAGAGTCAATCAGTCCAACTAATGAACACTTTCCCACCACAAAGTGACACCTTCCAGAGAGCTACTGCTTCCTCGCAATTTCAATATTTTTCACATTCCTCCAGGTTGTTTTATTATGTTGTGCCACTCAGTCCACTACTCCACAGTCGGCGCTACTGGAGGCTAAAGATCAATCAACCACTGTGTGGCTCAGGTTCACACTGAGATAAAGCCTGGGCTTCTCTCCTCTCTGACGTAAAGCCTGGGCTTCTCTCCTCTCTGACATAAAGCCTGGGCTTCTCTCCTCTCTGACATAAAGCCTGGGCTTCTCTCCTCTCTGACGTAAAGCCTGGGCTTCTCTCCTCTCTGACGTAAAGCCTGGGGTTCTCTCCTCTCTGACATAAAGCCTGGGCTTTTCTCCTCTCTGACAGAAAGCCTGGGCTTCTCTCCTCTCTGACGTAAAGCCTGGTCTTCTCTCCTCTCTGACACAAAGCCTGGGCTTCTCTCCTCTCTGACATAAAGCCTGGGCTTCTCTCCTCTCTGACACAAAGCCTGGGCTTCTCTCCTCTCTGACGTAAAGCCTGGGCTTCTCTCCTCTCTGACATAAAGCCTGGGCTTCTCTCCTCTCTGACATAAAGCCTGGGCTTCTCTCCTCTCTGACATAAAGCCTGGGCTTCTCTCCTCTCTGACACAAAGCCTGGGCTTCTCTCCTCTCTGACACAAAGCCTGGGCTTCTCTCAGGAGGGGTAATGGACAGGGACAGGAGGGAGGAGGGGTAATGGACAGGGTTGAGGAGGGGTAATGGACAGGGACAGGAGGGAGGAGGGGTAAGGGACAGGGGAGAGGAAAGAGGATGGGTAATGGACAGGAGGGAGGAGGGGTAATGGACAGGGACAGGGGGGAGGAGCGGTAATGGACAGGGTTGAGGAGGGGTAATGGACAGGGACAGGAGGGAGGAGGGGTAATGGACAGGGGGGTGGAGGGGTAATGGTCAGGGACAGGGGGGAGGAGGGGTAATGGACAGGGACAGGGGGAGGAGGGGTAATGGACAGGGGGGATGATGGGTAATGGACAGGGGGGAGGAGGGGTAATGGACAGGGACAGGAGGGAGGAGGAGTAATGGATAGGATTGAGGAGGATAATGGACATGGACAGGAGGGAGGAGGGGTAAGGGACAGGGGGGAGGAGGGGTAAGGGACAGGGGGGAGGAGGGGTAATGGACAGGGACAGGGGGGAGGAGGGTAATGGACAGGGACAGGAGGGAGGAGGGGTAATGGACAGGGACAGGAGGGAGGAGGCGTAATGGACAGGGGGGAGGAGGGGTAAGGGACAGGGGGAGGAGGGGTAATGGACAGGGACAGGGGGGAGGAGGGGTAATGGGCAGGGACAGGGGGAGGAGGGGTAATGGACAGGGACAGGGGGAGGAGGGGGTAATGGACAGGGACAGGAGGAAGGAGGGGTAATGGACAGGGACAGGGGGAGGGGGGTAATGGATAGGGACATGGGGAGGAGGGGTAATGGACAGGGACAGGAGGGAGGAGGTGTAATGGACAGGGGGAGGAGGGGTAATGGGCAAGGGGGAGGAGGGGTAATGGACAGGGGGGAGGAGAGGTAATGGACAGGGGGGAGGAGGGGTAATGGACAGGGGGAGGAGGGGTAATGGACAGGAGGGGGAGGGGTAATGGACAGGGGGAGGAGGGGTAATGGACAGGGGAGAGGAGGGGTAATGGAAAGGGGGAGGAGGGGTAATGGACAGGGGGGAGGAGGGGTAATGGACAGGGGGAGGAGGGGTAATGGACAGGGGGAGGAGGGGTAATGGACAAGGGGGAGGAGGGGTAATGGACAAGGGGGAGGGAGGGGTAATGGACAGGAGGGAGGAGGGGTAAATGGACAGGAGGGAGGAGGGGTAATGGACAGGGGGGAGGAGGGGTAATGGACAGGGGGAGAGGAGGGGTAATGGACAGGGGGGAGGAGGGGTAATGGACAGGGGGGAGGGGTAATGGACAGGGGGGAGGAGGGGTAATGGACATGGGGGAGGAGGGGTAATGGACAAGGGGGAGGAGGGGTAATGGACAGGAGGGAGGAGGGGTAATGGACAGGGGGGAGGAGGGGTAATGGACAGGGGGGAGGAGGGGTAATGGACAGGGGGAGGAGGGGTAATGGACAGGGGGGAGGGGTAATTGACAGGGGGAGGAGGGGTAATGGACAGGAAGGAGGAGGGGTAATGGACAGGGGGATGAGGATAATGGACAGGGGGAGGAGGGGTAATGGACAGGGGGGAGGAGGGGTAATGGACAGGGGGGAGGAGGGTAATGGACAGGGGGGGAGGGGTAATGGACAGGGGGGAGGAGGGGTAATGGACAGGGGGGAGGAGGGGTAGTGGACAGGGGGGAGGAGGGGTAATGGACAGGGGGGAGGAGGGTAATGGACAGGGGGGAGGGGTAATGGACAGGGGGGAGGAGGGGTAATGGACATGGGGGGAGGAGGGTAATGGACAGGGGAGAGGAGGGGTAATGGACAGGGGGAGGAGGGGTAATGAACAGGGGGGAGGAGGGGTAATGGACAGGGGGAGGGTAATGGACAGGAGGGAGGAGTGGTAATTGACAGGGGGGGTAAGGAACAGGGGGGAGGAGGGTAATGGACAGGGGGGAGGAGGGTAATGGACAGGGGGGAGGAGGGGTAATGGACAGGGGGAGGAGGGGTAATGGACAGGGGGGAGGAGGGGTAACGGACAGGGGGGAGGAGGGGTAATGGACAGGGGGGAGGAGGGGTAATGGACATGGGGGGAGGAGGGTAATGGACAGGGGAGAGGAGGGGTAATGGACAGGGGGGAGGAGGGGTAATGAACAGGGGGGAGGAGGGGTAATGGACAGGGGGAGGGTAATGGACAGGAGGGAGGAGGGGTAATGGACAGGGGGGAGGAGGGGTAATGGACAGGGGGAGGAGTGGTAATTGACAGGGGGGGTAAGGAACAGGGGGAGGAGGGTAATGGACAGGGGGAGGAGGGTAATGGACAGGGGGGAGGAGGGGTAATGGACAGGGGGGAGGAGGGGTAATGGACAGGGGGGAGGAGGGGTAACGGACAGGGGGAGGAGGGGTAATGGACAGGGGGGAGGAGGGGTAATGGACAGGGGGGAGGAGGGGTAATGGACAGGGGGGAGGAGGGGTAGTGGACAGGGGGAGGAGGGGTAATGGACAGGGGGAGGAGGGTAATGGACAGGGGGGAGGGGTAATGGACAGGGGGAGGAGGGGTAATGGACATGGGGGGAGGAGGGTAATGGACAGGGGAGAGGAGGGGTAATGGACAGGGGGGAGGAGGGGTAATGAACAGGGGGAGGAGGGGTAATGGACAGGGGGAGGAGGGGTAATGGACATGGGGGGAGGAGTGGTAATGGACAGGGGGAGGGTAATGGACAGGAGGGAGGAGGGGTAATGGACATGGGGGGAGGAGGGTAATGGACAGGGGGAGGAGGGGTAACGGACAGGGGGGAGGAGGGGTAATGGACAGGGGGGAGGAGGGGTAATGGACAGGGGGAGGAGGGGTAATGGACAGGGGGGAGGACGGTAATGGACAGGGGAGAGGAGGGGTAATGGACAGGGGGAGGAGGGGTAATGGACAGGGGGAGGAGGGGTAATGGACAGGGGAGAGGAGGGGTAATGGAAAGGGGGGAGGAGGGGTAATGGACAGGGGGGAGGAGGGGTAATGGACAGGGGGGAGGAGGGGTAATGGACAGGGGGAGGAGGGGTAGTGGACAGGGGGAGGAGGGGTAATGGACAGGGGGGAGGAGGGTAATGGACAGGGGGAGGGGTAATGGACAGGGGGAGGAGGGGTAATGGACATGGGGGGAGGAGGGTAATGGACAGGGGAGAGGAGGGGTAATGGACAGGGGGGAGGAGGGGTAATGAACAGGGGGGAGGAGGGGTAATGGACAGGGGGGAGGAGGGGTAATGGACATGGGGGGAGGAGTGGTAATGGACAGGGGGGAGGGTAATGGACAGGAGGGAGGAGGGGTAATGGACATGGGGGGAGGAGGGTAATGGACAGGGGGGAGGAGGGGTAACGGACAGGGGGGAGGAGGGGTAATGGACAGGGGGGAGGAGGGGTAATGGACAGGGGGGAGGAGGGGTAATGGACAGGGGGGAGGACGGTAATGGACAGGGGAGAGGAGGGGTAATGGACAGGGGGGAGGAGGGGTAATGGACAGGGGGAGGAGGGGTAATGGACAGGGGAGAGGAGGGGTAATGGACAGGGGGGAGGAGGGGTAATGGACAGGGGGGAGGAGGGGTAATGGACAGGGGAGAGGAGGATAAATCCGTCTGCATGTTTCCATCTGAAACAGTTTGTGTTGTATCATATTATGATGCCATTGTCTGATACAGTGGGGAGAACAAGTATTTGATACACTGCCGATTTTGCAGGTTTTCCTACTTACAAAGCATGTAGAGGTCTGTAATTTTTATCATAGGTACACTTCAACTGTGAGAGACGGAATCTAAAACAAAAATCCAGAAAATCACATTGTATGATTTTTAAGTAATTAATTTGCATTTTATTGCATGACATAAGTATTTGATACATCAGAAAAGCAGAACTTAATATTTGGTACAGAAACCTTTGTTTGCAATTACAGAGATCATACGTTTCCTGTAGTTCTTGACTCAGGTTTGCACACACTGCAGCAGGGATTTTGGCCCACTCCTCCCTACAGATCTTCTCCAGATCCTTCAGGTTTCGGGGCTGTCGCTGGGCAATACGGACTTTCAGCTCCCTCCAAAGATTTTCTATTGGGTTCAGGTCTGGAGACTGGCTAGGCCACTCCAGGACCTTGAGATGCTTCTTACGGAGCCACTCCTTAGTTGCCATGGCTGTGTGCTTCGGGTCGTTGTCATGCTGGAAGACCCAGCCACGACCCATCTTCAATGCTCTTACTGAGGGAAGGAGGTTGTTGGCCAAGATCTCGCGATACATGGCCCCATCCATCCTCCCCTCAATACGGTGCAGTCGTCCTGTCCCCTTTGCAGAAAAGCATCCCCAAAGAATGATGTTTCCACCTCCATGCTTCACGGTTGGGATGGTGTTCTTGGGGTTGTACTCATACTTCTTCTTCCTCCAAACACGGCGAGTGGAGTTAGACCAAAAAGCTCTATTTTTGTCTCATCAGACCACATGACCTTCTCCCATTCCTCCTCTGGATCATCCAGATGGTCATTGGCAAACTTCAGACAGGCCTGGACATGCACTGGCTTAAGCAGGGGGACCTTGCGTGCGCTGCAGGATTTTAATCCATGACGGCGTAGTGTGTTACTAATGGTTTTCTTTGAGACTGTGGTCCCAGCTCTCTTCAGGTCATTGACCAGGTCCTGCCGTGTAGTTCTGGGCTGATCCCTCACCTTCCTCATGATCATTGATGCCCCACGAGGTGAAATCTTGCATGGAGCCCCAGACCGAGGGTGATTGACCGTCATCTTGAACTTCTTCCATTTTCTAATAATTGCGCCAACAGTTGTTTCCTTCTCACCAAGCTGCTTGCCTATTGTCCTGTAGCCCATCCCAGCCTTGTGCAGGTCTACAATTTTATCCCTGATGTCCTTACACAGCTCTCTGGTCTTGGCCATTGTGGAGAGGTTGGAATCTGTTTGATTGTGTGTGGACAGGTGTCTTTTATACAGGTAACGAGTTCAAACAGGTGCAGTTAATACAGGTAATGAGTGGAGAACAGGAGGGCTTCTTAAAAAAAAACTAACAGGTCTGTGAGAGCCGGAATTCTTACTGGTTGGTAGGTGATCAAATACTTATGTCATGCAATAAAATGCAAATTAATTATTTAAAAATCATACAATGTGATTTTCTGGATTTTTGTTTTAGATTCCGTCTCTCACAGTTGAAGTGTACCTATGATAAAAATTACAGACCTCTACATGCTTTGTAAGTAGGAAAACCTGCAAAATCGGCAGTGTATCAAATACTTGTTCTCCCCACTGTATTTATTGTTTCTTTCTGTCTTTTGTTTTTTTTCAGCTGTTCGTTCACAAAGTAAATTCTGGAGGCAAGCCGAAGTTTAGTAGCCAAAAGTCTACGCCCCTTCATCAGCGATTGGTCAACAGTAAGGATTCTTCAATGAAGTGTTTATTGTCATTCAACGATAGAATACTCGTTTTCATGGAATTTTTTTCACTTGAGAAATACTGCCAAACATCTTAGTTTGATGTAACTATTTTGAGGAAGTGTATACTGGCTACGGCGTCTCAAGAGGAACAAACAGTACTATTGCTGATTTTAACTTGTTTTTTAAGCGACAGTTTTTTAAGGGCGTAAGCGAGGAATAGACAATAACTTGGCCTGACTGAGTTCTGCTCGGAGCAAACCCAACCTAGTAGGTAGACGCCTTAAGGGAGAGGGTGGAAACTCAACCTAGTAGGTAGACGCCTTAAGGGAGAGGGTGGAAACCCAACCTAGTAGGTAGACGCCTTAAGGGAGAGGGTGGAAACCCAACCTAGTAGGCAGACGCCTTAAGGGAGAGGGTGGAAACCCAACCTAGTAGGTAGACGCCTTAAGGGAGAGGGTGGAAACCCAACCTAGTAGGTAGACGCCTTCAGGGAGAGGGTGGAAACCCAACCTAGTAGGTAGACGCCTTCAGGGAGAGGGTGGAAACCCAACCTAGTAGGTAGACGCCTTAAGGGAGAGGGTGGAAACCCAACCTAGTAGGCAGACGCCTTAAGGGAGAGGGTGGAAACCCAACCTAGTAGGTAGACGCCTTAAGGGAGAGGGTGGAAACCCAACCTAGTAGGTAGACGCCTTAAGGGAGAGGGTGGAAACCCAACCTAGTAGGTAGACGCCTTAAGGGAGAGGGTGGAAACTCAACCTAGTAGGTAGACGCCTTAAGGGAGAGGGTGGAAACCCAACCTAGTAGGTAGACGCCTTAAGGGAGAGGGTGGAAACCCAACCTAGTAGGCAGACGCCTTAAGGGAGAGGGTGGAAACCCAACCTAGTAGGTAGACGCCTTAAGGGAGAGGGTGGAAACCCAACCTAGTAGGTAGACGCCTTAAGGGAGAGGGTGGAAACCCAACCTAGTAGGTAGACGCCTTAAGGGAGAGGGTGGAAACCCAACCTAGTAGGCAGACGCCTTAAGGGAGAGGGTGGAAACCCAACCTAGTAGGTAGACGCCTTAAGGGAGAGGGTGGAAACCCAACCTAGTAGGTAGACGCCTTCAGGGAGAGGGTGGAAACCCAACCTAGTAGGTAGACGCCTTCAGGGAGAGGGTGGAAACCCAACCTAGTAGGTAGACGCCTTAAGGGAGAGAGTGGAAACCCAACCTAGTAGGTAGACGCCTTCAGGGACGCGGTGGAAACCCAACCTAGTAGGTAGACGCCTTCAGGGAGAGGGTGGAAACCCAACCTAGTAGGTAGACGCCTTAAGGGAGAGGGTGGAAACCCAACCTAGTAGGTAGACGCCTTAAGGGAGAGGGTGGAAACCCAACCTAGTAGGTAGACGCCTTAAGGGAGAGGGTGGAAACCCAACCTAGTAGGTAGACGCCTTAAGGGAGTGGGTGGAAACCCAACCTAGTAGGTAGACGCCTTAAGGGAGAGGGTGGAAACCCAACCTAGTAGGTAGACGCCTTCAGGGAGAGGGGGGAAACCCAACCTAGTAGGTAGAAGCCTTCAGGGAGAGGGTGGAAAGAGCTCTTAACCTGAAGTGAGACCTAGTCAGCATCCAAAATGGCACACTTTTCACCTACATAGTCCACTACTATGGTACCCTATTCACCTACATAGTCCACTACTATGGTACCCTATTCACCTACATAGTCCACTACTATGGTACCCTATTCACCTACATAGTCCACTACTATGGTACCCTATTCACCTACATAGTCCACTACTATGGTACCCTATTCACCTACATAGTCCACTACTATGGTACCCTATTCACCTACATAGTGCTTTAGGCGCTGGTCAAACGTAGGGAATAGGATGCCATTTGAGACGCAGACCCCTGCTTTTTCACACTGGGGAACACAGAGCAGTCAGGCTGAGATAAAGTGAGGCCAATCTCCCAGGCACAGAATCACAAATGACCTGGAAATGATCTATAGTGAACTGTGGAACAGAGCAATGACAAGGACCTGGCTGGGGAACAGAGCAATGACAAGCACCTGGCTTTACTGCTTCTGAACCAGAACATGTTGCTGTTTATTTATGCATGCACATAGACACACAGACAGACAGACAGACAGACAGACAGACAGACAGACAGACAGACAGACAGACAGACAGACAGACAGACAGACAGACAGACAGACAGACAGACAGACAGACAGACAGACAGACAGACAGACAGACAGACACACACACACACACACACACACACACACACACACACACACACACACACACACACACACACACACACACACACACACACACCTCCATCTAGGCCCAGACACACACACACACACACACACACACACAGGAAGTAGAAGCACACGCCTTGAATGGTCACATCATATAAGTCCCTGATTTGTTCTCTCCAATGGAACCAACCGAGCTAGTAGGGAGAGAAGCTGGAATACATGTGAAGATGTACTCCAGCAGCTTTATCATCACAGCTTTACACAACAGCTTTATCATCACAGCTTTACACAACAGCTTTATCATCACAGCTTTACACAACAGCTTTAACATCACAGCTTTACACAACAGCTTTAACATCACAGCTTTACACAACAGCTTTAACATCACAGCTTTACACAACAGCTTTAACATCACAGCTTTACACAACAGCTTTATCATCACAGCTTTACACAACAGCTTTAACATCACAGCTTTACACAACAGCTTTATCATCACAGCTTTACACAACAGCTTTATCATCACAGCTTTACACAACAGCTTTAACATCACAGCTTTACACAACAGCTTTAACATCACAGCTTTACACAACAGCTTTAACATCACAGCTTTACACAACAGCTTTAACATCACAGCTTTACACAACAGCTTTAACATCACAGCTTTACACAACAGCTTTATCATCACAGCTTTACACAACAGCTTTATCATCACAGCTTTACACAACAGCTTTAACATCACAGCTTTACACAACAGCTTTAACATCACAGCTTTACACAGCAGCTTTAACATCACAGCTTTACACAACAGCTTTAACATCACATGGATGGTCTGGGGCTGGTGAGAGCATGGACTGGGGCTGGTGAGGGATGGTCTGGGGCTGGTGAGAGGATGGACTGGGGCTGGTGAGAGGATGGACTGGTGAGAGGATGAGCCCGGACCTGAACCCGATCTAGCCTCTGGAGACACACGGAAATAGCTGTGCAGCGACGCTCTCTATCCAACCTGACAGAGCTTGAGAGGATCTGTGGAGAATAATGGGAGAAACTCCCCAAATACAGGTGTGCCAAGCTTGTAGCGTCATACCCAAGAAGACTCAAGGCTGTAATCGCTGCCAAAAGTGCTTCAACAAAGTACTGAGTAAAGGGTCTGAATACTTATGTAAATGTGATATTTCAGTTTATTAAACATTTTTGTAAACTGTTTTTGCTTTGTCATTATGGGGTATTGTGCTTAAATTGATGAGGGGAAAAAATCCACAATTTATTCCATTTTAGAATAAGGCTGTAACGTAACAAAATGTGGAAAAAGTCAAGGGGTCTGAATACTTTCAGAATGCACAGTAGGTCACTTGTTTTTCCCATTCAATCAAACAGTAACTGAATGCCTCGATGCCTGTTTGCCTGCTTCATATACGTAGCAACGGTCATGTGACTCATGGAGCCGATCAGATTTCGTGAACGGGCTGGTGTCCCTTGTAAACTGTATATATTCTATATTCTATATGGTACACAAACAATGCTGTAGATCCTAGCTGACATCATTTACACATATGGAACCCCTGTGCTAGAAATCCATTGAAGTCACCCATGATAATAATAATCATTATAATGGGGAATCATTAGTTTACACAGCTTGAGAGTCAATATAAAAATATGTCACAGAGTTTACTAGCTGCATTAACTGTCAAAATAATAAAACATTTTATTTTTCACACGGGCTGCGTTTCAGAGAACTAGATCCTTTGTTTGGCCCATCATCTCTGGCTGCTCGTGGTTGGTTGCTTTGAGCTGGCGGAGCGTGATTCCTGTAGATATTGTTTAATGCCTATGTATTTTCTTGCTAAAATGGTAAATAGGTAATCCGTCACAGCGGGTTGACGTTACACACTGGTTGTACGCCATCGTGGTATTTTTATGTCACAGGAAGCGCCTGCTATTAATATGCTTCGTCAAATAGCTCAAAGAGACATTTACATACATAGTGTGAGTTCCAAATGGTACCCTATTCTCCATAGGCACCCTATTCCCCATAGGGCTCTGGTCAAAAGTAGTGTACTACATAGGTAATCGGGTTCCTCCGTGGGAATAGGATGTCGTTTGGGACGAGGCCATACATACTCTTTCAGAAGACTGTGCTCCCAATATGTGACAGTGAAGGGGAAAGATGATAGACCACAACATCAGAAATATGCTGGAAGGCACCAAGCACAATACTAGTGAGAACTGACTATTTGATCAAGAAAAATAACATTGAAATATTTCAAAGGATCTTATCTGGCAAAGTGGAGGCACTTTATTTTTTTGGTTTTAACTTTTATGTATTATAGAAAAAAGAGGTCACTGTACTTTGTTTTTAACCTTGCAACAGAATGTATAAGTCCATGTTACTTGGTAGGCCTTGGGGTTGATTTTGACTGAGGAGCAGGGCTGGGGTCAGTTCCTTTTCAATTCCAGTCATTTCAGAATGTTAACCAAATTCCAATTTCAATTCAACATTTTCTTCATTGAAAAAGCCTTGACGAGAATTTGGAATTTCAGTGTACTTCCTGAATTGCCCCCAACTCTGCTGAAGAGTACAACAACATAGAAAGGCTAACCTCTACCCACTGGGAACACCACATCATTTCAACGTGGATAACTGGGTAGTATTTGGTTGAGACGCAGATCAATGAGATTACTACCTATATTCCGCTACATAAAAAGAGCCAAAAGTTAGTTGAATTTCCAATGTTTTATCACAGTTCTTTCAACCATCTAAAAGCACAACCAAATTCCAATAGAGAAAACTATTTGAGATATTTTGTTTATTTATACGACAGATTCAAATCAAATTGTATTTGTCACATGCTGTGTAATCAACAGGTGTAGACTAACAGTGAAATGCTTACTTACGGGAAATAATAACACAAGGAATAAATACACAATGAGTAACGATAACATATTAATTAAAACCCCCTAGAGTCACACGGTGACTTCATTTTGAATATTGAATAGCTTCCCATGTGTTTATGCTAGAGCAGGGCTACCCAAACCTCTTCCTGGAGGTCTACTGTCCTGTAGGTTTTCACTCCAAACCTAATTTAGAAAATCTGATTCAGCTAGTTAAGGTCTTGTTGAGCAGCTAGTTAGTAGAATCAGGTGTGTTAAATTAGGGTTGGACTGAAAACCCACAGGACGGTAGATCTCCAGGAAGAGGGTTGGACTGAAAATCCACAGGACGGTAGATCTCCAGGAAGAGGGTTGGACTGAAAATCCACAGGACGGTAGATCTCCAGGAAGAGGGTTGGACTGAAAACCCACAGGACGGTAGATCTCCAGGAAGAGGGTTGGACTGAAAACCCACAGGACGGTAGATCTCCAGGAAGAGGGTTGGACTGAAAACCCACAGGACGGTAGATCTCCAGGAAGAGGGTTGGGCTGAAAACCCACAGGACAGTAGATCTCCAGGAAGAGGGTTGGGCTGAAAACCTACAGGACAGTAGATCTCCAGGAAGAGGGTTGGACTGAAAACCCACAAGACGGTAGATCTCCAGGAAGAGGGTTGGGCTGCTCTGGTCTTGTGGTGTCTGCAGCTCAAGCCCCTATTTCTGCTGATAGTTTGTGCCTAATTCCATGACATGAGGCTTGTGGAAGCAGACTTTTTCTACACGAGAGGATCCGGACAAGAACATTGTCACGAAATCTTCAAACCCGATCTGGTTGAGCTACAAACTAATATGTCACCAACATCAAAAGGGGAGACTCTGTTTGGCTCTACGACATCCACAGGCTTTATGGCAGTCATCTGAACTCTCCGTCACGGACGTCCTCATTTCCAAGAGGTCTTCTCCCAAAACCGACTGTCCAGACCTGAACCGTTGGAGCTACGAAACGAATATGTCACCAATATCTAAAGGGGAGACTCTCTCGAACACAACGGTGTCGGTTGTTCTGCTCTACAATGCGAACCAGCTTCAGATTAGTCATCTGAAGGTAACCCAGTCCCAGCATGTAGAAATTGAATAGGGGGTCAAATGTGCCAAAAATAACGTGAACAAACATGGGTAAAACAATAAAATACATCCTGTTTTCTTAAATCTAAACCGTGTTTCTTATGATTTATTTCTTGACTGGCTGTTTTGCCATTTATTAATGTGTCATTCAATGTATTTCTATGGGCCATAGCAGTAAAAAGACCTGGGTTGAATTGAAACAATATACTGTATATTGATGACATTGCAAATGTTATATAGGCCTAAATAGTATAACTGATGATAGGAGTGAAAGTCTGGTCACATTTTAATTTGCTTTGTTAAAACTACCCTGTGGAACGACTTCAATAACAACAGTTAATCTATGTCATTTAAGTGGAGATTTATCAACAATAATTGGCAATAGTCAGTAACAAATATCAAAGATAAGCAGGGCTGGGCTTGGTTACAGACCCTGGATGGGAGACCAAAGATAAGCAGGGCTGGGTTTGGTTACAGACCCTGGATGGGAGACTAAAGATAAGCAGGGCTGGGTTTGGTTACAGACCCTGGATGGGAGACCAAAGATAAGCAGGGCTGGGCTTAGTTACAGACCCTGGATGGGAGACCAAAGATAAGCAGGGTTTGGTTACAGACCCTGGATAGGAGACCAAAGATAAGCAGGGCTGGGCTTGGTTACAGACCCTGGATGGGAGACCAAAGATAAGCAGGGCTGGGTTTGGTTACAGACCCTGGATGGGAGACCAAAGATAAGCAGGGCTGGGTTTGGTTACAGACCCTGGATGGGAGACCAAAAATAAGCAGGGCTGGGTTTGGTTACAGACCCTGGATAGGACACTAAAGATAAGCAGGGCTGGGCTTGGTTACAGACCCTGGATGGGAGACCAAAGATAAGCAGGGCTGGGCTTGGTTACAGACCCTGGATGGGAGACCAAAGATAAGCAGGGCTGGGTTTGGTTACAGACCCTGGATGGGAGACCAAAGATAAGCAGGGCTGGGTTTGGTTACAGACCCTGGATGGGAGATCAAAGATAAGCAGGGTTGGGCTAAGTGTGTAACTAGGAGGTGCTGCTCAGTCCATCATTTTTTCACCCCTTCTGATAGTGGATATAACTTTGAAGATCTGACATTGTTTTAAAGGTACAAATTCAACATATTGTATTCACAGTTTGTCTATGTTGAAATGTGGTTACCATGATTACATAATCCTGTGGTGAAATTTCACCCTCAAAACAACAGTTTACATTGAGGACTTTTTTTTCTCCAAATCCAATGTATTTTCCACGTAGATTCGTCACGTCACAATACGTTGACAAATTACGCTGAAACACTGTTGATTCAACCAGTTTGTGTCCAGTGGGTAAATAACTTACAGTAGGTGTTAACAGTATATGCAACATGCCATAGATCTTTCCCCAAGTTGTTGGATTCTTCTCCGAGAAGTGCAGTACATCTTGAAATAGTGAAACACCGGCATATATCCACTCAAGTCAAGTGAAACGGCTACACATTCTAACTGTGTAACGGTTAAATCTGAGTCTCATACCTCTTAGGTAAACATTGTAGGCTGTATCCTTGAACCTTTTGTGTTGGTAGTCGAGAGATACAGAAGCTTTTAACTGTCAGTCACGTGTATGTTCTCTTGGCTCATTCTAAAAACACTCATACAATCCAAGCTACAAAAAAACCAACCTTCACATCAGTTAACCATTACCATCCATCTGACAGGCCAAGTCGGCCCCCTCCTGTTCATACAAGTACCAACAGAAGAATCCTTTACCATCTCTGGTCGCCTGGTCTTTGGCGCCACCTGGTGGTGGAAGTGTTCCTGTCTCCATTCCAAATGGAACCCTATTCAAATCTAATCAAATCAAATTGTATTTGTCACACGCGCTGAATACAACAGGTGTAATAGACCTTACCGTGAAATGCTTACTTACAACCTCTTAACCAACAATGCAGTTCAAGAAATAGAGTTAATACAAATATTTACTAAATAAACTAAAGTAAAAATAAATATACCTACTCCCTGTGTAGTTCACTACTTTAGGCCCTGGTCAAAAGTAGTGCACTGCAATATATAAGGAATAGTTAGCTGTTTGGGACTTCTATTGACTGGATGAAGCTCAATCAGTAGGGTGTGATGAATGAACAAGAATGGAGAGATCCCAGGAGAGGAGAGAAATGAAAGGATCCCAAGCCATCTCTCTGTCTCTCTAGTCTCTCTCTTAGTTTCTCTTAGTTTCTCTCTCTGTCTCTCTAGTCTCTCTCTTAGTTTCTCTCTCTGTATCTCTAGTCTCTCTCTTAGTTTCTCTCTCTGTCTATCTAGTCTCTCTCTTAGTTTCTCTCTCTGTCTCTCTAGTCTCTCTCTTAGTTTCTCTTAGATTCTCTCTCTGTCTCTCTAGTCTCTCTCTTAGTTTCTCTCTCTGTCTCTCTAGTCTCTCTCTTAGTTTCTCTCTCTGTCTTTCTAGTCTCTCTCTTAGTTTCTCTTAGTCTCTCTCTCTGTCTCTCTAGTCTCTCTCTTAGTTTCTCTTAGTTTCTCTCTCTGTCTCTCTAGTCTCTCTCTTAGTTTCTCTCTCTGTCTCTCTAGTCTCTCTCTTAGTTTCTCTTAGTCTCTCTCTCTGTCTCTCTAGTCTCTCTCTTAGTTTCTCTTAGTTTCTCTCTCTGTCTCTCTAGTCTCCCTCTTAGTTTCTCTTAGTTTCTCTCTCTGTCTCTCTAGTCTCTCTCTTAGTTTCTCTCTCTGTCTCTCTAGTCTCTCTCTTAGTTTCTCTTAGTCTCTCTCTCTGTCTCTCTAGTCTCTCTCTTAGTTTCTCTTAGTTTCTCTCTCTGTCTCTCTAGTCTCCCTCTTAGTTTCTCTTAGTTTCTCTCTCTGTCTCTCTAGTCTCTCTCTTAGTTTCTCTTAGTTTCTCTCTCTGTCTCTCTAGTCTCTCTCTTAGTTTCTCTCTCTGTCTCTCTAGTCTCCCTCTTAGTTTCTCTTAGTTTCTCTCTCTGTCTCTCTAGTCTCCCTCTTAGTTTCTCTCTCTGTCTCTCTAGTCTCCCTCTTAGTTTCTCTTAGTTTCTCTCTCTGTCTCTCTAGTCTCTCTCTTAGTTTCTCTCTCTGTCTCTCTAGTCTCCCTCTTAGTTTCTCTTAGTTTCTCTCTCTGTCTCTCTAGTCTCTCTCTTAGTCTCTCTCTCTGTCTCTCTAGTCTCCCTCTTAGTTTCTCTTAGTTTCTCTCTCTGTCTCTCTAGTCTCTCTCTTAGTTTCTCTCTCTGTCTCTCTAGTCTCTCTCTTAGTCTCTCTCTCTGTCTCTCTAGTCTCTCTCTTAGTTTCTCTCTCTGTCTCTCTAGTCTCTCTCTTAGTTTCTCTTAGTTTCTCTCTCTGTCTCTCTAGTCTCTCTCTTAGTCTCTCTCTCTGTCTCTCTAGTCTCCCTCTTAGTTTCTCTTAGTTTCTCTCTCTGTCTCTCTAGTCTCTCTCTCTGTCTCTCTAGTCTCTCTCTTAGTTTCTCTTAGTTTCTCTCTCTGTCTCTCTAGTCTCTCTCTTAGTTTCTCTTAGTTTCTCTCTCTGTATCTAGTCTCTCTCTTAGTTTCTCTTAGTTTCTCTCTCTGTCTCTCTAGTCTCTCTCTTAGTTTCTCTTAGTTTCTCTCTAGTCTCCCTCTTAGTTTCTCTTTGTTTCTCTCTCTGTCTCTCTAGTCTCTCTCTTAGTTTCTCTCTAGTCTCCCTCTTAGTTTCTCTTTGTTTCTCTCTCTGTCTCTCTCCTAGTTTCTCTTAGTTTCTCTCTCTGTCCCTCTCTTAGTTTCTCTTAGTTTCTCTCTAGTCTCCCTCTTAGTTTCTCTTTGTTTCTCTCTCTGTCTCTCTCTTAGTTTCTCTTAGTTTCTCTCTAGTCTCTCTAGTCTCTCTCTTAGTTTCTCTTTGTTTCTCTCTCTGTCTCTCTCTTAGTTTCTCTTTGTTTCTCTCTAGTCTCTCTCTTAGTTTCTCTTTGTTTCTCTCTAGTTTCTCTTTGTTTCTCTTTGTTTCTCTCTAGTCTCTCTCTTAGTTTCTCTTTGTTTCTCTCTCTGTTTCTTTTGTGTGTCTCAGTCTCCCCTCTGTCCCTCTCTCCCTCCACCCCCCCTTTCTCTATAGAGTGGGTCTGTTTGCTTTAATCACCACTATATATTTGCATTCTGTGATTCTGGAAGTGTTTTCAGGGACAGCCAGCGTGTGGCACGCCCACCTTGGCCAGCGCATCAGAGCAATACTAATACCCTCAGAAACACAATCAATCCAGAGCTATCCAGCTGGAAAAAGTCCTTCCACTTGGAATCAAAAGTATTTTAATGGTTTTTAGGTACTGAATTCACTACGGGCCTCCGGAGAGACTTGGAAACTGAAATTGTGTGAAAGGTGAGACATAGACTTTAAAACGGTTGTTGCATTCTGTGCGAGAAATCTTTGGCTGAGAAAAAAATTTGAAACGTTTTTCTTTTTCATGACAGAAAATCCCTTCTAAACAATAAGGCAACAAGGCGAATTTATAAAGAGTGAAAAGTCTCAGCATTCTTCTGACAACTGAAAGGTATTTTAATTCCAAGCTGACGGGACGCCATAGACGTCAGAAATATGGTCTTGTTAAAATTGAGGGCAGTTGACTGTTCATTTCTTTGTAAATATTTCAATATCAAGTCATCTATTCTTCAAGCCAAGGCGTAGCCTGTATGTCTTGTAGTGTACTAGGAAATGGAGAGTCCTGGGTGGTTCCTGTCCTGTTTGGTTATAACACTAGACTCACATTCTCTCTCTCTATCCCTCTCTCCCTCACGCTCTCCAACTCTCTCTCTATCCCTTTCTCTCTCTCTCTCTTCACTGAATAATGGAAGAAATGGATGAATAGAAACTACTGGCACTCCAAATAATGTTGTTTCCCTGCAAAGTTACAGTTAAGGACTGTACCATTACAGCAGAGAGATGAAAGGGACCGAACACAGAGAGAGAGAGAGAGGGGTAGAGAGAGAGAGAGAGAGAGGGGTAGAGAGAGAGAGAGAGGGGTAGAGAGAGAGAGAGAGAGAGAGAGAGAGAGAGAGAGAGAGAGAGAGAGAGAGAGAGAGAGAGAGAGAGAGAGAGAGAGAGAGGAGAGAGAGAGAGAGAGAGAGAGAGAGAGAGAGAGAGAGAGAGAGAGAGAGAGAGAGAGAGAGAGAGAGAGAGAGAGATATTTGGCCCTAAACAGAGAGTACACAGTGGCAGAATACCTGACCACTGTGACTGACCCAAACTTAAGGAAAGCTTTGACTATGTACAGACTCAGTGAGCATAGCCTTGCTATTGAGAAAGGCCGCCGTAGGCAGACATGGCTCTCAAGAGAAGACAGGCTATGTGCACACTGCCCACAAAATGAGGTGGAAACTGAGCTGCACTTCCTAACCTCCTGCCCAATGTATGACCATATTAGAGAGACATATTTCCCTCAGATTACACAGATCCACAAAGAATTCGAAAACAAATCCAATTTTGATAAACTCCCATATCTACTGGGTGAAATTCCACAGTGTGCCATCACAGCAGCAAGATTTGTGACCTGTTGCCACAAGAAAAGGGCAACCAGTGAAGAACAAACACCACTGTAAATACAACCCATATTTATGTTTATTTATTTTAACTTGTGTGCTTTAACCATTTGTACATTGTTACAACACTGCATATATATAATATGACATTTGTAATGTCTTTATTGTTTTGAAACTTCTGTATGTGTAATGTTTACTGTTCATTTTTATTGTTTATTTGACTTTTGTATATTACCTACCTCACTTGCTTTGGCAATGTTAACACATGTTTCCCATGCCAATAAAGCCCCTTGAATTGAATTGAGAGAGAGAGGGGTAGAGAGAGAGAGAGAGGGAGAGAGAGAGAGAGAGAGAGAGAGAGAGAGAGAGAGAGAGAGAGAGAGAGAGAGAGGGGTAGAGAGAGAGAGAGGGGGGTAGAGAGAGAGAGAGAGAGAGAGAGAGAGAGAGAGGTAGAGAGAGAGAGAGAGAGAGAGAGAGAGAGAGAGAGAGAGAGAGAGAGAGAGAGAGAGAGAGAGAGAGAGAGAGAGAGAGAGAGAGGGGTAGAGAGAGAGAGAGAGAGAGAGAGAGGGAGGGGTAGAGAGAGAGAGAGAGAGAGAGAGAGAGAGAGAGAGAGAGAGAGAGGGGTAGAGAGAGAGAGAGAGGGGTAGAGAGAGAGAGAGAGAGAGAGAGAGAGAGAGAGAGAGAGAGAGAGAACCACAGTTACTGACTATACCATTACAGCAGGGAGATGAGAGAGAGAGAGATACTGCAGGGAGGTTAAAGGGACCGTTTACTTAACAAACAGTAAGATATTTCTGTCCTGCTAATGCTGTGTTTTATGGTCTCCACTCTAGCACCCTGCAGCCAGTCTGGGTGTTGAGGACATGGGTTCTACTAGAGATAGCTTGAAGCTGACAATTGATTTGTGTTGGTGATAAAAACGTAAAAGCTAGCATTCTATAGACAAGATGTGGTGTGTGTGACTCGAGATAGAGAGAGCCTGGAAGAATTAAGAACAATGCCTCATTGTCTCATCTTCCTGGCATCTGGGAAACTAAGACCATCCTGTGTAGATAACCAAGGTGGCTTATGGGAAGGTTAGAAGTGACTGACTAAGCATACTTGGTATCAGCTATATAAAAACTGTGCATCGTCTATAAAGGCTAGACTCTCAGCCTAACAGTCAGTCAAGATGGTGGTCTGACGGTCTCATTATTAGAATAATGAATCATTAAATAAAGATGATTGTTTTAAAGAAACGACTGAGACCGAGTTTCTCTCAGTAGTGAATTTCCACGACAGGAGAGACCATCATCCTCCTCTACATTAGGGATCCCTGTGAAGATCTAAACTGAAGCTGGGGTGATTTGACTACATGCCTCCTGCTGCTCTCCCTCTCCAGGTCCGGTCACTGGTCGACTAACCACCGGTCCTGGAACCATCATTACGCACACCTGGACCTCATCACCTTGATTCCCTTCATCTAGCCCTCTGTAGCCTCAGTCATCAGACAGTATCTTTACAATTGGCTCATTCCTCTCCCCTGTAACTATTCCCCAGGTCATTGCTGTAAATGAGAACGTGTTCTCAGTCAACTTACCTGGTAAAATAACGGTTAAATAAATAAATACAAGTATTGGGTTTTGGGTTACGTTCATTATGCTGCTCCTGTTCTGTATTATCTAGTCCTCTGTAGCCTCAGTCATCAGACAGTATTGGGTTTTGGGTTACGTTCATTATGCTGCTCCTGTTCTGTATTATCTAGTCCTCTGTAGTCTCAGTCATCAGACAGTATTGGGTTTTGGGTTACGTTCATTATGCTGCTACTGTTTCATTATCTAGTCCTCTGTAGCCTCAGTCATCAGACAGTATTGGGTTTTGGGTTACGTTCATTATGCTGCTCCTGTTCTGTATTATCTAGTCCTCTGTAGCCTCAGTCATCAGACAGTATTGGGTTTTGGGTTACGTTCATTATGCTGCTACTGTTCTGTATTATCTAGTCCTCTGTAGCCTCAGTCATCAGACAGTATTGGGTTTTGGGTTACGTTCATTATGCTGCTACTGTTCTGTATTATCTATCCCTCTGTAGCCTCAGTCAAAACAACGTTCAACTTGAATCGCGCAGCACAAGAGCGAAGCGCACATACCAACGTCCTTTGCTGAGCAGTGGCGCGGGAGATTTGGCTCTTGGATTCTTCTCGTTTCTCTGGGAAATGTTTGTCACCATCCGTGTTCCTTGTCACAGACACAGCATGAACGATAACAATAACCCGGCATGCTGCATGCAATGATCTATTAGTCCATTTCCAACCAGAGTTAAGGTCTTACTTTTGTTGTGGTGATTCCCTATGAAAAGCCACTGGCACAGGAGAGAGCTGTCCATTACACGTCTACAAACATCAGCCTTCCAAACGTTACTCTTTTGGGGTCAAGTTCCCATTTACTCCAAAACACACATTCCTATAGAAAAGGTGCAGAGAGATGCATTCTATAAGCTGTATCTGTGATACAGTAACACCTGAATGTGCTCTCCTCTCACCTGTACTAACCCTCCCTGATCACCTGTACTAACCCTTCCTGATCACCTGTACTAACCCTCCCTGATCACCTGTACTAACCCTTCCTGGTCACCTGTACTAACCCTTCCTGGTCACCTGTACTAACCCTCCCTGATCACCTGTACTAACCCTCCCTGATCACCTGTACTAACCCTTCCTGGTCACCTGTACTAACCCTTCCTGGTCACCTGTACTAACCCTTCCTGGTCACCTGTACTAACCCTTCCTGGTCACCTGTACTAACCCTTCCTGGTCACCTGTACTAACCCTTCCTCTCACCTGTACTAACCCTTCCTGGTCACCTGTACTAACCCTTCCTGGTCACCTGTACTAACCCTTCCTGGTCACCTGTACTAACCCTTCCTGGTCACCTGTACTAACCCTTCCTCTCACCTGTACTAACCCTTCCTGGTCACCTGTACTAACCCTCCCTGGTCACCTGTACTAACCCTTCCTGGTCACCTGTACTAACCCTTCCTGGTCACCTGTACTAACCCTTCCTGGTCACCTGTACTAACCCTTCCTGGTCACCTGTACTAACCCTTCCTGGTCACCTGTACTAACCCTTCCTGGTCACCTGTACTAACCCTTCCTGGTCACCTGTACTAACCCTTCCTGGTCACCTGTACTAACCCTTCCTGGTCACCTGTACTAACCCTTCCTGGTCACCTGTACTGACCCTTCCTGATCACCTGTACTAACCCTTCCTGGTCACCTGTGTTAACCCTTCCTGGTCACCTGTGTTAACCCTTCCTGGTCACCTGTACTAACCCTTCCTGGTCACCTGTGTTAACCCTTCCTGGTCACCTGTACTAACCCTTCCTGGTCACCTGTGTTAACCCTTCCTGGTCACCTGTACTAACCCTTCCTGGCCATCTGTACTAACCCTTCCTGGCCATCTGTACTAACCCTTCCTGGTCACATGTGCTAACCCTTCCTGGTCACATGTGCTACCGATATACACACGGATGTGACCATCGACCCATGACCCCAACATGTAAAAAGAACCCTTGGCAGACAACATATACTTTTTTATTTTACTAGGCAAGTCAGTTAAGAACAAATTCTTATTTACAATGACAGCCTACCGGGGAACAGTGGGTTAACTGCCTTGTTCGTGGGCAGAACAACATATTTTTACCTTGTCAGCTCGGGGATTCGATCTCACAACCTTTATGGTTACTGGCCCAACGCTCTAACCACAAGGCTAACTGCCGCCCCATAAACAGACCAAAACAGCTCCCCCCCCCTACTGCGATGCTATTGGTGCTATCCTCGGAGTTGGTCATATTAGGGGATGTGAATCTGGATTGGCTATCCCCGGCCTCAGATCAATGGAAGAGTATATGGATGGATTTTAATCTGACTCAATTGATCTCAAAACCCACACGGCTAAATGTGAAAAACCCTCTTCACTCCTCATTGATTGATTCAATACTTACTAATAACCCCCATACATATTTGTCTAGTGGAGTACTTGCATAGGATCTCAGTGATCATTGTCCCATAGTTCTTATTTTATTTTATTTTACCGTTATTTTACCAGGTAAGTTGACTGAGAACACGTTCTCATTTGCAGCAACGACCTGGGGAATAGTTACGGGGAGAGGAGGGGGATGAATGAGCCAATTGTAAACAGGGGATTATTAGGTGACCATGATGGTTTGAGGGCCAGATTGGGAATTTAGCCAGGACACCGGGGTTAACACCCCTACTCTTACGATAAGTGCCATGGGATCTTTAATGACCTCAGAGAGTCAGGACACCCGTTTAACGTCCCTTCCGAAAGACAGCACCCTACACAGGGGCATTGGGATATTTTTTTTAGACCAGAGGAAAGAGTGACTCCTATTGGCCCTCCAACACCACTTCCAGCAGCATCTGGTCTCCCATCTAGGGACTGACCAGGACCAACCCTGCTTAGCTTCAGAAGCAAGCCAGCAGTGGTATGCAGGGTGGTACAGTGCTGGCAATATAGTGTGTATAATAGTGTGTATCAGAGATTAGAAACAGCAAAATACTAATCCTCATTTAATTAAGAAGATAACTTTTTAAAATGTTTTCTCCTCAAAGTGTTTTGACATGACCTGTTCTACTGTGATTTAGCCTCCTAAATCAGTTTTAGGAATTTAGTCTCCTGTATTCCTGACCCTGACTTGGCTCTAGAATCCATATTTATACCTCTGGCAGATAAACATGCCCCTTTTAAAAGATAGATCTAACCCTTGGTTTTCTTCGGGAGCTATCTGAGCTCAGTCAGATGAGAAATCAGGCCTGGGCCAAAGCAAGGAAAACTGACTCTGTAATGGAACTGGCAATCTTTCTGACAATTGAGAATCAGATGTACTATCTTGATTAGGAAATCTAAATCAAGATATTTGTATTTTTTAAGCTCTCTGACTCTGCTGGTGATCCTTCTAAATGTTTGCAAAACAGTAAATGCACTGAAACGTATAAATTCCTCTTCCTCCCTTCCTGAGCAACGTCTGTCTGACTCGCACCATAACTGAGAAGAATGCAATAAGTGATGTTTTTAATGACAATTGTATGATGGCAGGCTTTTTATTTGAGAGAAGCGGTGGTTTAATTGACCCCGGTCAGTCAATCTACTGGTCTTTCCACTGCCAGCCTCTAAGCTGACTCAACGGTTTAACCCGTCAACTTCTAGTGAATCTTTGTTTTCATTTCAACTATTTAATATCTGTGATGTGCCTCGTGCCTCGATTAAGATGTATGTTTAAAAAACAATCCACTGGGGAGGATATGCTTGATCCATTTTTGCTGCAGCTCTCTGCCCCCGATTGCTGAATCATTCGTTTTTCCCTGATGATTATATCTGCTGCTATCCCCAAGGTTTGGAAGGCGGCCCGAGGTGGTGAACCTTGTGACCTAAATAATTAATCTCCTTAGTTCTTTCTTGCCTCGCTAAAACATTAGAATTGTTCGTAGATTCTCAGCGTTGATCGTTCGTATCTTTGAAATGTAAATGAGCATCAGTCAGGTTTTAGACCAGGTCACAGCATCATCTCTGCTGCAACCCTAGTTATAAATGATGTGGTTAAACTGCATGGATAAAAGGCAACATTGACCTGTCAAAGGCTTTCAACACTGTTGATCACTCACTGCTAATTCAGAGGACTTTCTCAATGGGCCATAGACCAGGCTGCATGTAACTGGTTTAAAAATGACTTGACATATAAGAACTCAATGTGTATCTACTGATGAATTGAAATCAGGTTTCCTGGATATTACAAAAGGTATCCCGCAGGGGTCAGTTCTGGGTCCTGTACATTTTAGTGTTTACATTAACAATATCGACTTGTCTTTAAAAAAAATGTAACCTGCACTTGTATGCCGATGATACTGTTGTCGCCCCCACGGTTGACCAGGTTCTATCTGATCTACAGTCTGCCTTCATTGTATTACAGAAAATAATTGAAATTGAAATGAAATTAGTATTGAATGCAGGTAAAACGAAGTACACTGCTCAAAAAAATAGCGGGAACACTAAAATAACACATCCTAGATCTGAATGAATGAAATATTCTTATTAAATACTTTTTTCTTTACATACTTGAATGTGCTGACAACAAAATCACACAAAAATGATCAATGGAAATCAAATTTATCAACCCATGGAGGTCTGGATTTGGAGTCACACTCAAAATTAAAGTGGAAAACCACACTACAGGCTGATCCAACTTTGATGTAATGTCCTTAAAACAAGTCAAAATGAGGCTCAGTAGTGTGTGTGGCCTCCACGTGCCTGTATGACCTCCCTACAACGCCTGGGCATGCTCCTGATGAGGTGGCGGATGGTCTCCTGAGGGATCTCCTCCCAGACCTGGACTAAAGCATCCGCCAACTCCTGGACAGTCTGTGGTGCAACGTGGCGTTGGTGGATGGAGCGAGACATGATGTCCCAGATGTGCTCAATTGGATTCAGGTCTGGGGAACGGGCGGGCCAGTCCATAGCATCAATGCCTTCCTCTTGCAGGAACTGCTGACACACTCCAGCCACATGAGGTCTAGCATTGTCTTGCATTAGGAGGAACCCAGGGCCAACCGCACCAGCATATGGTCTCACAAGGGGTCTGAGGATCTCATCTCGGTACCTAATGGCAGTCAGCCTACCTCTGGCGAGCACATGGAGGGCTGTGCGGCCCCCCAAAGAAATGCCACCCCACACCATGACTGACCCACCGCCAAACCGGTCATGCTGGAGGATGTTGCAGGCAGCAGAACGTTCTCCACGGCGTCTCCAGACTCTGTCACGTCTGTCACATGTGCTCATGTGCTCAGTGTGAACCTGCTTTCATCTGTGAAGAGCACAGGGCGCCAGTGGCGAATTTGCCAATCTTGGTGTTCTCTGGCAAATGCCAAACGTCCTGCACGGTGTTGGGCTGTAAGCACAACCCCCACCTGTGGACGTCGGGCCCTCATACCACCCTCATGTAGTCTGTTTCTGACCGTTTGAGCAGACACATGCACATTTGTGGCCTGCTGGAGGTCATTTTGCAGGGCTCTGGCAGTGCTCCACCTGCTCCTCCTTGCACAAAGGCGGAGGTAGCGGTCCTGCTGCTGGGTTGTTTCCCTCCTTCGGCCTCCTCCACGTCTCCTGATGTACTGGCCTGTCTCCTGGTAGCGCCTCCATGCTCTGGACACTACGCTGACAGACACAGCAAACCTTCTTGCCACAGCTCGCATTGATGTGCCATCCTGGATGAGCTACACTACCTGAGCCACTTGTGTGGGTTGTAGACTCCGTCTCATGCTACCACTAGAGTGAAAGCACCACCAGCATTCAAAAGTGACCAAAACATCAGCCAGGAAGCATAGGAACTGAGAAGTGGTCTGTGGTCACCACCTGCAGAACCACTCCTTTATTGGGGGTGTCTTGCTAATTGCCTATAATTTCCACCTTTTGTCTATTCCATTTGCACAACAGCATGTGAAATTTTTTGTCAATCAGTGTTGCTTCCTAAGTGGACAGTTTGATTTCACAGAAGTGTGATTGACTTGGAGTTACATTGTGTTGTTTAAGTGTTCCCTTTATTTTTTTGAGCAGTGTATATGTTGTTCTCTAGAGTGCATAAAAATAACTCTGATTTCAGCACATGTACTTTGGATGGTGTCCATAATGATCGTGTCCCTGCTTACAAATATCTTGGAATCTGGATAGATGAAAAACTTAGTGAAGAAGCTGAGAATAAAAATGTGCTTCTTCTATAGAAATAGGTCCTGCCTCTCGCTACATAGTAGTAAGCAGATTATTCAGTCGACGTTCCTATCGGTCCTAGACTATGGCCAATCAGAATTAGTTTTTTCCCGACAAAAAGGGCTTTATTTCAGAAATAAATACTCGTCAGTTTCATCAACTGTCCGGGTGGCCGGTCTCAGACGATCCCGCAGGTGAAGAAGCCTGATGTGGAGGTCCTGAGCTCATAGTGCACTGTGCTTTATTACGGGTGACAATTCTAGTACTCATCCCTGCATTCTCTACCAGAAAGTTGGTTGGCCCTTTGTGATGTCATCCCTGCATTCTCTACCAGAAAGTTGGTTGGCCCTCTGTGATGTCATCCCTGCATTCTCTACCAGAAAGTTGGTTGGCCCTCTGTGATGTCATCCCTGCATTCTCTACCAGAAAGTTGGTTGTCCCTCTGTGATGTCATCCCTGCATTCTCTACCAGAAAGTTGGTTATCCCTCTGTGATGTCATCCCTGCATTCTCTACCAGAAAGTTGGTTGTCCCTCTGTGATGTCATCCCTGCATTCTCTACCAGAAAGTTGGTTGTCCCTCTGTGATGTCATCCCTGCATTCTCTACCAGAAAGTTGGTTGGACCTCTTTGATGTCACTTAGGTTGATACATTGCTATGTTTTAATGCATAAAGCTCTTTTACAAAAAGTCCCACTGTACCTAACATCATTACTACACTTTAGACATACGAGTTATGACACTCTGGTAATTCCTTTGGTCTCTACTGTGTTCGGTAAATCAGATTTAAATTTTCTTGCACCTTTTTTGTGGAACTATCTTCAAAATGTTCTGAAATGTGATGTTCTGGTGTCTCTTGGTGAATTCAGAAAGCTGATTGAGGTCCGTATTACTGATGAATGTGATGTTCTGGTGCCTCTAGGTGAATTCAGAAAACTGATTGAGGTCCGTATTACTGATGAATGTGATGTTCTGGTGCCTCTAGGTGAATTCAGAAAGCTGATTGAGGTCCGTATTACTGATGAATGTGACGTTCTGGTGCCTCTTGGT
Source organism: Salvelinus alpinus (assembly GCF_045679555.1). Lineage (NCBI taxonomy): Eukaryota > Metazoa > Chordata > Actinopteri > Salmoniformes > Salmonidae > Salvelinus > Salvelinus alpinus. The sequence goes on from NC_092088.1 coordinate 98,901,841, forward strand.
GAATTCAGAAAGCTGATTGAGATCCGTATTACTGATGAATGTGACGTTCTGGTGCCTCTTGGTGAATTCAGAAAGCTGATTGAGATCCGTATTACTGATGAATGTGACGTTCTGGTGCCTCTTGGTGAATTCAGAAAGCTGATTGAGGTCCGTATTACTGATGAATGTAATGTTCTGGTGCCTCTTGGTGAATTCAGAAAGCTGATTGAGGTCCTTATTACTGATGAATGTGATGTTCTGGTGCCTCTAGGTGAATTCAGAAAGCTGATTGAGGACCTTATTACTGATGAATGTGATGTTCTGGTGCCTCTAGGTGAATTCAGAAAGCTGATTGAGGTCCGTATTACTGATGAATGTGATGTTCTGGTGCCTCTAGGTGAATTCAGAAAGCTGATTGAGGTCCGTATTACTGATGAATGTGATGTTCTGGTGCCTCTTGGTGAATTCAGAAAGCTGATTGAGATCCGTATTACTGATGAATGTGATGTTCTGGTGCCTCTTGGTGAATTCAGAAAGCTGATTGAGGTCCGTATTACTGATGAATGTGATGTTCTGGTGCCTCTAGGTGAATTCAGAAAGCTGATTGAGGTCCGTATTACTGATGAATGTGATGTTCTGGTGCCTCTTGGTGAATTCAGAAAGCTGATTGAGATCCGTATTACTGATGAATGTGATGTTCTGGTGCCTCTTGGTGAATTCAGAAAGATGATTGAGGTCCGTATTACTGATGAATGTGATGTTCTGGTGCCTCTTGGTGAATTCAGAAAGATGATTGAGGTCCGTATTACTGATGAATGTGATGTTCTGGTGCCTCTTGGTGAATTCAGAAAGCTGATTGAGGACCTTATTACTGATGAATGTGATGTTCTGGTGCCTCTTGGTGAATTCAGAAAGATGATTGAGGTCCGTATTACTGATGAATGTGATGTTCTGGTGCCTCTAGGTGAATTCAGAAAGCTGATTGAGGTCCGTATTACTGATGAATGTGACGTTCTGGTGCCTCTAGGTGAATTCAGAAAGCTGATTGAGGTCCGTATTACTGATGAATGTGATGTTCTGGTGCCTCTTGGTGAATTCAGAAAGATGAGGTCCTCATGTTCTTTGTGCATTTTGTATTTATATTGATGTGTGTATTTTCTGTCATTCAGGGCTCATTTGTAAAAGACACATTGGTCTCAGTACGACCCCCTAATAAAATAAATCTTCAATTTTAAAAAATCGAATAAATTACATTTCTATGGCTAGGCCTGTGTCATGAAATGTATCATGCTCATATTGCTAAATAGTCCAATAAAACATGTGTTAATGTAATCATTTGCAATTCATCTTAATAAACCAATATTCCTCAAGTCAAAGAGGGGTGAATAGTTTTTTTTTTACGGTGGTCTCCAGAGCTCATCTCACGATTTGGGACGATATAAAAACGCTGGAGGGAGTCTGAATATACTGACACCCTGCGGCATCATCGCCAGCTCTGAGGAAACAGACAGATGTAAAGCACCGGCTGCAGACAGACGGGGTGTCAGAGCTTCTCTGGAGGAGAACAGTCTATTCTAAAGACCACTAATGTCTTGACTCTCATATTCTGCATGGAAAAATGGCTCAATGTAATGAGCATAAAACTGAATAGCTGAATCACAACTGGTAATGAGAGCACTTATCCAACAGTAGTCTAAAGGATGGACATTTATTTTTTGGAAACTACACACACACACACACACACACACACACACACACACACACACACACACACACACACACACACACACACACACACACACACACACACACACACGAAACGTCGCTGATCTCCCAAAATGTTACTTCCTGTCTAGGAAGCTATACTGACACACACACACACACACACACTGTAGTGACACGAAACGTCTGTGATCTCCCAAAATGTTACTTCCTGTCTAGGGAGCCACACACACACACACACACACACACACACACTGTAGTGACACGAAACGTCTGTGATCTCCCAAATGTTACTTCCTGTCTAGGAAGCTATTTGAGCTTATGGCATCTTTATGAATTGCCATTATTTAATCATGGATCTGCACTGCAATTTAGGATTTAAAAACAGTAGAAATTCCACCATTTTGGACAAGATTCCTTCCCAAAAACAATCTAAACAAACAATGAAAAACGCATACAAAGATGGGATACACAGTGGAACAGATCTGCATTACAATATTTCCCCCTGACATAGCATCAGGCCCAGTCACAACATGTTGTTGGGTTATTGGACGGACTAAATGAGTGCTCCACCTGGTGGTTGATCTAGGCAATTACACATTGGTGTTTCCATCAGCGTCTAAACACATTATAAACACCTATTAACATCTAACAGCATCTCTCTCTGTCAGCAGTCACTAACAGGCAGCATCTCTCTGTCAGCAGTCACTAACAAACAGCATCTCTCTGTCAGCAGTCACTAACAGGCAGCATCTCTCTGTCAGCAGTCACTAACAAACAGCATCTCTCTGTCAGCAGTCACTAACAGGCAGCATCTCTCTGTCAGCAGTCACTAACAAACAGCATCTCTCTGTCAGCAGTCACTAACAGGCAGCATCTCTCTGTCAGCAGTCACTAACAAACAGCATCTCTCTGTCAGCAGTCACTAACAAACAGCATCTCTCTGTCAGCAGTCACTAACAAACAGCATCTCTCTGTCAGCAGTCACTAACAAACAGCATCATATCTTTGTCAGCAGTCACCTACAAACAGCATCTCTCTGTCAGCAGTCACTAACAGGCAGCATCTCTCTGTCAGCAGTCACTAACAGGCAGCATCTCTCTCTGTCAACAGTCACTAATAGGCAGCATCTCTCTGTCAGCAGTCACTAACAGGCAGCATCTCTGTCAGCAGTCACTAACAGGCAGCATCTCTGTCAGCAGTCACTAACAAACAGCATCTCTGTCAGCAGTCACTAACAGGCAGCATCTCTCTCTGTCAGCAGTCACTAACAGGCAGCATCTCTCTGTCAGCAGTCACTAACAGGCAGCATCTCTGTCAGTAGTCACTAACAAACAGCATCTCTGTCAGCAGTCACTAACAGGCAGCATCTCTCTGTCAGCAGTCACTAACAGGCAGCATCTCTCTGTCAGCAGTCACTAACAGGCAGCATCTCTCTGTCAGCAGTCACTAACAGGCAGCATCTCTGTCAGCAGTCACTAACAAACAGCATCTCTCTGTCAGCAGTCACTAACAGTCAGCATCTCTCTGTCAGCAGTCACTAACAGGCAGCATCTCTCTGTCAGCAGTCACTAACAGGCAGCATCTCTCTGTCAGCAGTCACTAACAGGCAGCATCTCTCTCTGTCAGCAGTCACTAACAGGATTCCTCACTAACTGGAGTAACAGCATGGCAATCTGAGTGATTTGGTGGAGAGGAGACAGTCCTCCTGAACACAGTAGTGTGGAGAGAGGATGTGTGTGTGTGTGTGTGTGTGTGTGTGTGTGTGTGTGTGTGTGTGTGTGTGTGTGTGTGTGTGTGTGTGTGTGTGTGTGTATCAGGTGAGGTGAGCACACGGACACACGGCTCACCACCGTCAATTAATATGAATGCTTTGTTGACTTGTATTGACTCCGGTGTGCAGAGCACCGACCGACCCACACTTCATTACCCAGACGCTGTGGCAGTGGGTCTCACTCTGGATAAATGATGGCCCTGCCTTTCCAGCATATGTCTACATGTAACCATCCCTTCTGTACTAAGTGATTGTGCATGCTTAAATAAATTAAGGTAAAATAAATAAAAGTGTGAATAAATAAAGGTTAAAGAAAAAGGTTGAATAAATAAAGGTTGAATAGAGTTTGAATAAATAGTTTGAATAAATAAAGGTTGAATAAGTAAAGGCTAAAGAAAGGTTAAAGAAATGTTGAATAAATAAAGGTTAAAGAAAGGTTGAATAAATAGTTTGAATAAATAAAGTTTGAATAAATAAAGGTTGAATAAATAAAGGATGAATAAATAAAGGTTGAATAAATAAAGGTTGAATAAATAAAAGGTTGAATAAATAAAGGTTGAATAAATAAAGGATGAATAAATAAAGGATGAATAAATAAAGGATGAATAAATAAAGGATGAATAAATAAAGGATGAATAAATAAAGGTTGAATAAATAAAGGTTGAATAAATAAATGTTGGATAAATAAAGGTTGAATAAATAAATGTTGGATAAATAAAGGTTGAATAAATAAATGTTGAATAAATAAAGGATGAATAAATAAAGGTTGAATAAATAAAGGTTGAATAAATAAAGGATGAATAAATAAAGGATGAATAAATAAAGGATGAATAAATAAAGGATGAATAAATAAAGGATGAATAAATAAAGGTTGAATAAATAAAGGTTGAATAAATAAAGGTTGAATAAATAAAGGTTGCTCTGACTGCTGTGTTCTAAGGTTCTAGTTCTTTGCTCTGACTGCTGTGTTCTAAGGTTCTAGTTCTTTGCTCTGACTGCTGTTTTCTAAGGTTCTAGTTCTTTGCTCTGACTGCTGTGTTCTAAGGTTCTAGTTCTTTGCTCTGACTGCTGTGTTATAAGGTTCTAGTTCTTTGCTCTGACTGCTGTGTTCTAAGGTTCTAAAGACAGATAAGGAAAACAGTCAGGTAGCATCATGGATGACTTTATTATATGTGCAGCTGGTGGTGACTTTATTATATGTGCAGCTGGTGATGGAAAAATGCACTTTGATCAATCGGGTTTATTTGGACACCTGTGCTATGTTCAGAAATCAATGGATGGATAAAATATGACTTATTTCATCCCTTGTGCCGCAGACTGCATTCACTGTGACCTTGTTGGCTTTAAGTGGGAGGTTAAGGAAGTTCTAAGGTGGTAGAGGAGAAGAGGGTAGAGGGGAAGAGGGTAGAGGGGAAGAGGGGAAGAGAAGAGGGAAGAGAGGGGAAGAGAAGAGGGAAGAGGGGGGAAGAGAAGAGGGTAGAGGGGGGAAGAGAAGAGGGTAGAGAGGGGAAGAGAAGAGGGTAGAGAGGGGAAGAGAAGAGGGTAGAGAGGGGAAGAGAAGAGGGTAGAGGGGAAGAGAAGAGGGTAGA
>NC_092088.1:98911904-99001904 GCF_045679555.1 Salvelinus alpinus
TTATAAACACAGACATATTAACCATCACATCATATTATAAACACAGACATATTAACCATCACATCATATTATAAACACAGACATATTAACCATCACATCATATTATAAACACAGACATATTAACCATCACATCATATTATAAACACAGACATATTAACCATCACATCATATTATAAACACAGACATATTAACCATCACATCATATTATATTATAAACAAACTTTTCTCCGTCTCCATTCATTCCCTTAAGATCTGTACTCCTCAGCAGTGAACACTAAGGAATATCCCACTGGAGTTAACATGTGATTGAAATTTATCAGAATCTATATTAATATTTAACACTAAATATAACATCAAGTCATCTTATCTAAATAAATAAACAACAACATGATACAGTGGTGTTATTTTACCCTGCGCTGTTCATTATCAAATCAAATCAAATGTTATTTGTCACATACACATGGTTAGCAGATGTTAATGCGAGTGTAGCGAAATGCTTGTGCTTCTAGTTCCGACAATGCAGTAATCACCTCATCATGATATAGTGGTGTTATTTTACCCTGAGCTGTTCAGTATCATGATATAGTGGTGTTATTTTACCCTGAGCTATTCATTATCATGATATAGTGGTGTTATTTTACCCTGAGCTGTTCAGTATCATGATATAGTGGTGTTATTTTACACTGAGCTGTTCAGTATCATGATATAGTGGTGTTATTTTACCCTGAGCTGTTCAGTATCATGATATAGTGGTGTTATTTTACCCTGAGCTGTTCAGTATCATGATATAGTGGTGTTATTTTACCCTGAGCTGTTCAGTATCATGATATAGTGGTGTTATTTTACCCTGAGCTATTCATTATCATGATATAGTGGTGTTATTTTACCCTGAGCTGTTCAGTATCATGATACAGTGGTGTTATTTTACCCTGAGCTGTTCAGTATCATGATATAGTGATGTTATTTTACCCTGCGCTGTTCAGTATCATGATATAGTGGGATCGTACCCTGTGCTGTTCAGTATCATGGTATAGTGGTGTTATTTTACCCTGAGCTGTTCATTATCATGATATAGCCCTATGGTGGCAGTGGAACAGCTCCGGGGTTGGTCCGCAGGTAGTATAACTTTTCATTACATTTCATTATAGTACAACGGTTTGATTTGTCTAATCTTAGCAATTTCTTCTTAGCTAGCTACATAGCCGTCTTTGTATCAAAGATAATTGCGTAATTATCGTATTTCGTCGTCCTAACGCAGTCTACACTGCTATCTGCCCAGCAGCTAGCCAGCTAGCAAACGTCCACCGTCTACCGAATAGCAGCACTGTAGCAACTATTACACTCAACTGAACGACTTGATTAGTGTAGTGTTAGCTAGCTACATAGCTGTCTTTGCTGTCTTCGTATCCAAGATAATTGTGTAGTTTAGAGTGTGTAGTTTTAGAGTGATTATCTTAATTTACCGAGGTTAGCTAGCCAGCTACTTGTCGTCCTTAACGTAGGAGACACTGCTAGCTAGCCAACAGCTAGCCAACGTCTACCGAATACAACCCGGTCGCATTCCGCTTCGCTCCACAGGTAGTATCACATTTTCATTTCATTTCATTACAGTACAACGGTTTGATTTGTTTGATCGTAGCTAGCTACACAGCTAGCTACATAGCCGTCTTTGTATCAAAGATAATTGTGTAGTCTAGAGCGATTTTCTAGGTTAGCTAGCCAGCTACTGTCGTTCTTTTAACGCAACGTAACGTAATCAACACTGCTAGCTAGCCAGCTAGCCCCCGAATAGCAGCACTGTAGAAACTATTACACTCAACGGAACGACTTGATTAGTGTAGTGTCAACAACGCAGCCACTGCCAGCTAGCCTACAAAGTCAACAACGCAGCCACTGCCAGCTAGCCTACTTCAGCAGTACTGTATCATCTTAATCTTTTTAGTCTATAAGATTCTTGCTACGTAAGCTTAACTTTCTGAACATTCGAGACGCGTAGTCCACTTGTCATTCCAATCTCCTTTGCACTAGCGTAGTCTCTTCTGTAGCCTGTCAACTATGTGTCTGTCTATCCCTGTTCTCTCCTCTCTGCACAGACCATACAAACGCTCCACACCGCGTGGCCGCGGCCACCCTAATCTGGTGGTCCCAGCGCGCACGACCCACGTGGAGTTCCAGGTCTCCGGTAGCCTCTGGAACTGCCGATCTGCGGCCAACAAGGCAGAGTTCATCTCAGCCTATGCCTCCCTCCAGTCCCTCGACTTCTTGGCACTGACGGAAACATGGATCACCACAGATAACACTGCTACTCCTACTGCTCTCTCTTCGTCCGCCCACGTGTTCTCGCACACCCCGAGAGCTTCTGGTCAGCGGGGTGGTGGCACCGGGATCCTCATCTCTCCCAAGTGGTCATTCTCTCTTTCTCCCCTTACCCATCTGTCTATCGCCTCCTTTGAATTCCATGCTGTCACAGTTACCAGCCCTTTCAAGCTTAACATCCTTATCATTTATATCCCTCCAGGTTCCCTCGGAGAGTTCATCAATGAGCTTGATGCCTTGATAAGCTCCTTTCCTGAGGACGGCTCACCTCTCACAGTTCTGGGCGACTTTAACCTCCCCACGTCTACCTTTGACTCATTCCTCTCTGCCTCCTTCTTTCCACTCCTCTCCTCTTTTGACCTCACCCTCTCACCTTCCCCCCCTACTCACAAGGCAGGCAATACGCTCGACCTCATCTTTACTAGATGCTGTTCTTCCACTAACCTCATTGCAACTCCCCTCCAAGTCTCCGACCACTACCTTGTATCCTTTTCCCTCTCGCTCTCATCCAACACTTCCCACACTGCCCCTACTCGGATGGTATCGCGCCGTCCCAACCTTCGCTCTCTCTCCCCCGCTACCCTCTCCTCTTCCATCCTATCATCTCTTCCCTCTGCTCAAACCTTCTCCAACCTATCTCCTGATTCTGCCTCCTCAACCCTCCTCTCCTCCCTTTCTGCATCCTTTGACTCTCTATGTCCCCTATCCTCCAGGCCGGCTCGGTCCTCCCCTCCCGCTCCGTGGCTCGACGACTCATTGCGAGCTCACAGAACAGGGCTCCGGGCAGCCGAGCGGAAATGGAGGAAAACTCGCCTCCCTGCGGACCTGGCATCCTTTCACTCCCTCCTCTCTACATTTTCCTCTTCTGTCTCTGCTGCTAAAGCCACTTTCTACCACTCTAAATTCCAAGCATCTGCCTCTAACCCTAGGAAGCTCTTTGCCACCTTCTCCTCCCTCCTGAATCCTCCTCCCCCTCCCCCCCCTCCTCCCTCTCTGCAGATGACTTCGTCAACCATTTTGAAAAGAAGGTCGACGACATCCGATCCTCGTTTGCTAAGTCAAACGACACCGCTGGTTCTGCTCACACTGCCCTACCCTGTGCTCTGACCTCCTTCTCCCCCCTCTCTCCAGATGAAATCTCGCGTCTTGTGACGGCCGGCCGCCCAACAACCTGCCCGCTTGACCCTATCCCCTCCTCTCTTCTCCAGACCATTTCCGGAGACCTTCTCCCTTACCTCACCTCGCTCATCAACTCATCCCTGACCGCTGGCTACGTCCCTTCCGTCTTCAAGAGAGCGAGAGTTGCACCCCTTCTGAAAAAACCTACACTCGATCCCTCCGATGTCAACAACTACAGACCAGTATCCCTTCTTTCTTTTCTCTCCAAAACTCTTGAACGTGCCGTCCTTGGCCAGCTCTCCCGCTATCTCTCTCAGAATGACCTTCTTGATCCAAATCAGTCAGGTTTCAAGACTAGTCATTCAACTGAGACTGCTCTTCTCTGTATCACGGAGGCGCTCCGCACTGCTAAAGCTAACTCTCTCTCCTCTGCTCTCATCCTTCTAGACCTATCGGCTGCATTCGATACTGTGAACCATCAGATCCTCCTCTCCACCCTCTCCGAGTTGGGCATCTCCGGCGCGGCCCACGCTTGGATTGCGTTCTACCTGACAGGTCGCTCCTACCAGGTGGCGTGGCGAGAATCTGTCTCCTCACCACGTGCTCTCACCACTGGTGTCCCCCAGGGCTCTGTTCTAGGCCCTCTCCTATTCTCGCTATACACCAAGTCACTTGGCTCTGTCATAACCTCACATGGTCTCTCCTATCATTGCTATGCAGACGACACACAACTAATCTTCTCCTTTCCCCCTTCTGATGACCAGGTGGCGAATCGCATCTCTGCATGTCTGGCAGACATATCAGTGTGGATGACGGATCACCACCTCAAGCTGAACCTCGGCAAGACGGAGCTGCTCTTCCTCCCGGGGAAGGACTGCCCGTTCCATGATCTCGCCATCACGGTTGACAACTCCATTGTGTCCTCCTCCCAGAGCGCTAAGAACCTTGGCGTGATCCTGGACAACACCCTGTCGTTCTCAACTAACATCAAGGCGGTGGCCCGTTCCTGTAGGTTCATGCTCTACAACATCCGCAGAGTACGACCCTGCCTCACACAGGAAGCGGCGCAGGTCCTAATCCAGGCACTTGTCATCTCCCGTCTGGATTACTGCAACTCGCTGTTGGCTGGGCTCCCTGCCTGTGCCATTAAACCCCTACAACTCATCCAGAACGCCGCAGCCCGTCTGGTGTTCAACCTTCCCAAGTTCTCTCACGTCACCCCGCTCCTCCGCTCTCTCCACTGGCTTCCAGTTGAAGCTCGCATCCGCTACAAGACCATGGTGCTTGCCTACGGAGCTGTGAGGGGAACGGCACCTCAGTACCTCCAGGCTCTGATCAGGCCCTACACCCAAACAAGGGCACTGCGTTCATCCACCTCTGGCCTGCTTGCCTCCCTACCACTGAGGAAGTACAGTTCCCGCTCAGCCCAGTCAAAACTGTTCGCTGCTCTGGCCCCCCAATGGTGGAACAAACTCCCTCACGACGCCAGGACAGCGGAGTCAATCACCACCTTCCGGAGACACCTGAAACCCCACCTCTTTAAGGAATACCTAGGATAGGATAAAGTAATCCTTCTCACCCCCCCCCCCCCCTTAAAAGATTTAGATGCACTATTGTAAAGTGGCTGTTCCACTGGATGTCATAAGGTGAATGCACCAATTTGTAAGTCGCTCTGGATAAGAGCGTCTGCTAAATGACTTAAATGTAAATGTAAATGTAGTGGTGTTATTTTACCCTGAGCTGTTCATTATCATGATATAGTGGTGTTATTTTACCCTGAGCTGTTCAGTATCATGATATAGTGGTGTTATTTTACCCTGAGCTGTTCATTATCATGATACAGTGGTGTTATTTTACCCTGCGCTGTTCATTATCATGATATAGTGGTGTTATTTTACCCTGAGCTGTTCATTATCATGATACAGTGGTGTTATTTTACCCTGAGCTGTTCAGTATCATGATATAGTGGTGTTATTTTACCCTGCGCTATTCATTATTATGATATAGTGGTGTTATTTTACCCTGAGCTGTTCATTATCATGATATAGTGGGATCGTATACTGCACTGTTCATTATCATGATATAGTGGTGTTATTTTACCCTGAGCTGTTCAGTATCATGATATAGTGGTGTTATTTTACCCTGAGCTGTTCATTATCATGATATAGTGGTGTTATTCTACCCTGAGCTGTTCATTATCATGATATAGTGGTGTTATTTTACCCTGAGCTATTCATTATCATGATATAGTGGTGTTATTTTACCCTGAGCTGTTCATTATCATGATATATGGGTGTTATTTTACCCTGAGTTGTTCATTATCATGATATAGTGGTGTTATTTTACCCTGAGCTGTTCATTATCATGATATAGTGGTGCTATTTTACCCTGAGCTGTTCAGTATCATGACATAGTGGTGTTATTTTACCCTGAGCTGTTCAGTATCATGATATAGTGGTGTTATTCTACCCTGAGCTGTTCATTATCATGATACAGTGGTGTTATTTTACCCTGCGCTGTTCATTATCATGATATAGTGGTGCTATTTTACCCTGAGCTGTTCAGTATCATGATATAGTGGTGTTATTTTACCCTGAGCTGTTCAGTATCATGATATAGTGGTGTTATTTTACCCTGCGCTGTTCATTATCATGATATAGTGGTGTTATTTTACCCTGAGCTGTTCAGTATCATGATATAGTGGTGTTATTTTACCCTGCGCTGTTCAGTATCATGATATAGTGGTGCTATTTTACCCTGAGCTGTTCAGTATCATGATATAGTGGTGCTATTTTACCCTGAGCTGTTCAGTATCATGATTTAGTGGGATCGTACCCTGTGCTGTTCAGTATCATGATATAGTGGGATCGAACCCTGCGCTGTTCAGTATCATGATATAGTGGTGTTATCTTACCCTGAGCAGTTCATTATCATGATATAGTGGTGCTATTTTACCCTGAGCTGTTCATTATCATGATTTAGTGGGATCGTACCCTGTGCTGTTCAGTATCATGATATAGTGGGATCGAACCCTGCGCTGTTCAGTATCATGATATAGTGGTGTTATCTTACCCTGAGCAGTTCATTATCATGATATAGGGGTGTTATTTTACTCTGAGCTGTTCAGTATCATGATATAGTGGTGTTATCTTACCCTGCGCTGTTCATTATCTCCAGTATCTGAAGACTGAATCCACATTTGGCTTGCTACAGATACAGGAAGAAAAACAGACTTTAGAAATAAAACAGATAACTTAATCATACCCATGTATCTTAACAAAGAACACGTTATAATCAACATATTAACTAATTTCAGATCCTCCAACAGGTGAGTCCAACACAAAACCATTTTATTGCAGAACAAAATCACAGGAAGTAATGTTTCTGGTCATCATTTTTATTTTTTTTAAAGACAAAGATAATTTCAAATAGCTAAAATAAAAATGTTGCTTTCTGAGTGAGTAGGAGAAATGCTTTCAAGATAACACACGGTTAAGTGGCGGCAGGTAGTCTAGTGGTTAGAGTGTTGCGCCAGTAACCGAAAGGTTGCTGGGACGAATCCCAGAGCTGACAAGGTAAACATCTGTCATTCTGCCCCTGAACAAGGCAGTTTAACCCACTGTTCCTAGGCCGTCAATGTAAATAAGAATGTGTTCTTTACTGACTTGCCTAGTTAAATTAAATAATTAAAATAAACTACTCTGAAGCAGGAGAAGTTGGGACTTCTTCACTCCAGAACGAATAGCACCAAACTAAAGCTTTCATTGAGCAAGTTTCAACTGCTATTGGGTTTCACAGGACCCACTTAGAAAAGGTCTTTTAAGAAATGGAGGCAAAACGAATAAAAGATCCATATCTAAAAATAAAAACCCAGCGAGTGAAAAGGGAGAGACGGGATTCACAGGGGACCTGGTTTAAAGTGCTCTGAAGATATCTGTTCATCTGTGAGCAGCAGCAATCAATAGGTGTATGAAGAGGTAGGAGGGGGGTACTCCTGAACCATTAGTGTGTGTGTGTCTGGGGGGGGTACTCCTGAACCATTAGTGTGTGTGTGTGTGTGTGTGTGTGTGTGTGTGTGTGTGTGTGTGTGTGTGTGTGTGTGTGTGTGTGTGTGCGCTCTGCTCTGTGCAGAACATTATTGATTTCAGATTAGCCTCATCTCTGTTGACATGTATGCAATACCAATTGTCCTTATCTACTAGATTGGCAGAGTATATAGGCCAACTGTTACCTCTTGAAGTACTGTACTGGAGTTATATTAGAATAGTATTATATAGTAATGTACTGGAGTTATATTAGAATAGTATTATATAGTAATGTACTGGAGTTATATTAAAATAGTATTATATAGTATTATATAGGCCGACTGTTACCTCTTGAAGTAATGTACTGGAGTTATATTAGAATAGTATTATATAGTAGTATATAGTAATGTACTGGAGTTATATTAGAATAGTATTATATAGTAATGTACTGGAGTTATATTAGAATAGTATTATATAGTAATGTACTGGAGTTATATTAGAATAGTATTATATAGTAATGTACTGGAGTTATATTAGAATAGTATTATATAGTAATGTACTGGAGTTATATTAGAATAGTATTATATAGTAATGTACTGTAGTTATATTAGAATAGTATTATATAGAACAAACACAAGCCTCAGTTTATTGTCCATCTATGTTTATGCATAGTATTTATTTGTAAGTCGCTCTGGATAAGAGCGTCTGCTAAATGACTTAAATGTAAATGTAAATTTACAATTAGCTGCAATTATATTCAAGTCCTATTCTCCTTTCCTTTTCCATTTTTTTTTTTTTTTAATCTTTATTTAACTAGACAAGTCAGTTAAGAACAAATTCTTATTTCAATGACGTCCTAGGAACGGTTGGTTAACTGCCTTGTTCAGGGGCAGAACGACAGATTTTTTACCTTGTCAGCTCGGGGATTCGATCCAGCAACCTTCCGGTTACTAGTCCAACGCTCTAACCACTAGGCTACCTGCTGGTTACTAGTCCAACGCTCTAACCACTAGGCTACCTGCCGCCCCCATTCTATTCCATGAATTAAGTACACAAACCAAACAAACACATAGGTTCATTGCCCTGTTATGATATAGTGACACCCACGTACCTCTTTATTGCCCTGTTATGATATAGTGACACCCACGTACCTCTTTATTGCCCTGTTATGATATAGTGACACCCACGCACCTCTTTATTGCCCTGTTATGATATAGTGACCACTACGTACCTCTTTATTGCCCTGTTATGATATAGTGAACACTACGTCCCTCTTTATTGCCCTGTTATGATATAGTGAACACTACGTACCTCTTTATTGCCCTGTTATGATATAGTGAACACTACGTACCTCTTTATTGCCCTGTTATGATATAGTGACACCTACGTACCTCTTTACTGCCCTGTTATGATATAGTGACACCTACGTACCTCTTTATTGCCCTGTTATGATATAGTGACACCTACGTACCTCTTTATTGCCCTGTTATGATATAGTGACACCCACGTACCTCTTTATTGCCCTGTTATGATATAGTGACCACTACGTACCTCTTTATTGCCCTGTTATGATACAGTGAACACTACGTACCTCTTTATTGCCCTGTTATGATATAGTGACACCTACGTACCTCTTTATTGCCCTGTTATGATATAGTGACACCTACGTACCTCTTTATTGCCCTGTTATGATATAGTGACCACTACGTACCTCTTTATTGCCCTGTTATGATATAGTGACACCTACGCACCTCTTTATTGCCCTGTTATGATATAGTGACACCTACGTACCTCTTTATTGCCCTGTTATGATATAGTGAACACTACGTACCTCTTTATTGCCCTGTTATGATATAGTGACCACCACGTACCTCTTTATTGGCCTGTTATGATATAGTGAACACTACGTACCTCTTTATTGCCCTGTTATGATATAGTGAACACTACGTACCTCTTTATTGCCCTGTTATGATATAGTGACACCTACGTACCTCTTTACTGCCCTGTTATGATATAGTGACACCTACGTACCTCTTTATTGCCCTGTTATGATATAGTGACACCTACGTACCTCTTTATTGCCCTGTTATGATATAGTGACACCTACGTACCTCTTTATTGCCCTGTTATGATATAGTGACCACTACGTACCTCTTTATTGCCCTGTTATGATACAGTGAACACTACGTACCTCTTTATTGCCCTGTTATGATATAGTGACACCTACGTACCTCTTTATTGCCCTGTTATGATATAGTGACACCTACGTACCTCTTTATTGCCCTGTTATGATATAGTGACCACTACGTACCTCTTTATTGCCCTGTTATGATATAGTGAACACTACGTACCTCTTTATTGCCCTGTTATGATATAGTGACCACTACGTACCTCTTTATTGCCCTGTTATGATACAGTGAACACTACGTACCTCTTTATTGCCCTGTTATGATATAGTGACACCTACGTACCTCTTTATTGCCCTGTTATGATATAGTGACACCTACGTACCTCTTTATTGCCCTGTTATGATATAGTGACCACTACGTACCTCTTTATTGCCCTGTTATGATATAGTGACCACTACGTACCTCTTTATTGCCCTGTTATGATATAGTGACACCTACGTACCTCTTTATTGCCCTGTTATGATATAGTGACCACTACGCACCTCTTTATTGCCCTGTTATGATATAGTGACCACTAGGTACCTCTTTATTGCCCTGTTATGATATAGTGACACCTACGTACCTCTTTATTGCCCTGTTATGATATAGTGACCACTACGTACCTCTTTATTGCCCTGTTATGATATAGTGACACCTACGTACCTCTTTATTGCCCTGTTATGATATAGTGACCACTACGTACCTCTTTATTGGCCTGTTATGATATAGTGACCACTACGTACCTCTTTATTGCCCTGTTATGATATAGTGAACACTACGTACCTCTTTATTGCCCTGTTATGATATAGTGACCACCACGTACCTCTTTATTGGCCTGTTATGATATAGTGACCACTACGTACCTCTTTATTGCCCTGTTATGATATAGTGAACACTACGTACCTCTTTATTGCCCTGTTATGATATAGTGACCACTACGTACCTCTTTATTGCCCTGTTATGATATAGTGACCACTACGTACCTCTTTATTGCCCTGTTATGATATAGTGACCACTACGTACCTCTTTATTGCCCTGTTATGATATAGTGACCACTACGTACCTCTTTATTGCCCTGTTATGATATAGTGAACACTACGTACCTCTTTATTGCCCTGTTATGATATAGTGACCACTACGTACCTCTTTATTGCCCTGTTATGATATAGTGACCACTACGTACCTCTTTATTGCCCTGTTATGATATAGTGACCACTACGTACCTCTTTATTGCCCTGTTATGATATAGTGACCACTACGTACCTCTTTATTGCCCTGTTATGATATAGTGAACACTACGTACCTCTTTATTGCCCTGTTATGATATAGTGACCACTACGTACCTCTTTACTGCCCTGTTATGATATAGTGACCACTACGTACCTCCTTATTGCCCTTCATGAACAGCATGACTGGACTCCTGTTGATGGTCGACTTCAACCTGGAGGTTATAAGGACAGTCCATAAGTCACACAATACAACGTGCCATCTTCAACGTGTGTGTGAGCGTGTGTGTGTGTGTATGTGCGTGTGTGTAAAGGTGTGTTTTACCTGTGCTCCAGTGTGTGTGTGTATATATAAAGGTGTGTTTTACCTGTGCTCCAGTGTGTGTGTGTGTATATAAAGGTGTGTTTTACCTGTGCTCCAGTGTGTGTGTGTATATAAAGGTGTGTTTTACCTGTGCGCCAGTGTGTGTATATAAAGGTGTGTTTTACCTGTGCTCCAGTGTGTGTGTGTATATAAAGGTGTGTTTTACCTGTGCTCCAGTGTGTGTGTGTATATAAAGGTGTGTTTTACCTGTGCTCCAGTGTGTGTGTGTGTATAAAGGTGTGTTTTACCTGTGCTCCAGTATGTGTGTGTATATAAAGGTGTGTTTTACCTGTGCTCCAGTGTGTGTGTGTATATAAAGGTGTGTTTTACCTGTGCTCCAGTGTGTGTGTGTATATAAAGGTGTGTTTTACCTGTGCTCCAGTGTGTGTGTGTGTATAAAGGTGTGTTTTACCTGTGCTCCAGTGTGTGTGTGTATATAAAGGTGTGTTTTACCTGTGCTCCAGTGTGTGTGTGTATATAAAGGTGTGTTTTACCTGTGCTCCAGTGTGTGTGTGTATATAAAGGTGTGTTTTACCTGTGCTCCAGTGTGTGTGTGTGTGTATATAAAGGTGTGTTTTACCTGTGCTCCAGTGTGTGTGTGTATATAAAGGTGTGTTTTACCTGTGCTCCAGTGTGTGTGTGTATATAAAGGTGTGTTTTACCTGTGCGCCAGTGTGTGTATATAAAGGTGTGTTTTACCTGTGCTCCAGTGTGTGTGTGTATATAAAGGTGTGTTTTACCTGTGCTCCAGTGTGTGTGTGTATATAAAGGTGTGTTTTACCTGTGCTCCAGTGTGTGTGTGTGTATAAAGGTGTGTTTTACCTGTGCTCCAGTGTGTGTGTGTATATAAAGGTGTGTTTTACCTGTGCTCCAGTGTGTGTGTGTATATAAAGGTGTGTTTTACCTGTGCTCCAGTGTGTGTGTGTATATAAAGGTGTGTTTTACCTGTGCTCCAGTGTGTGTGTGTGTGTATATAAAGGTGTGTTTTACCTGTGCTCCAGTGTGTGTGTGTGTATATAAAGGTGTGTTTTACCTGTGCTCCAGTGTGTGTGTGTATATAAAGGTGTGTTTTACCTGTGCTCCAGTGTGTGTGTGTGTATATAAAGGTGTGTTTTACCTGTGCTCCAGTGTGTGTGTGTATATAAAGGTGTGTTTTACCTGTGCTCCAGTGTGACAGCCTTGGGACAGGTATTCTGTAGCTCTCCAGATTCAGCTAGTTCCTACAACAGGTATCAACACTGAGATGGGTCACTGCAGAGGCCCTTTGTTCTACTGTACCTACACAGTAACACACACCTACAGTCTGAATCACACTAACACACACCTACAGTCTGAATCACACTAACACACACCTACAGTCTGAATCACACTAACACACACACCTACAGTCTGAATCACACTAACACACACACCTACAGTCTGAATCACACTAACACACACACCTACAGTCTGAATCACACTAACACACACCTACAGTCTGTATCACACTAACACACACACCTACAGTCTGTATCACACTAACACACACACCTACAGTCTGTATCACACTAAAACACACACCTACAGTCTGAATCACACTAACACACACACCTACAGTCTGTATCACACTAAAACACACACCTACAGTCTGAATCACACTAACACACACCTACAGTCTGTATCACACTAACACACACACCTACAGTCTGAATCACACTAACACACACACACCTACAGTCTGAATCACACTAACACACACACCTACAGTCTGAATCACACTAACACACACACACCTACAGTCTGAATCACACTAACACACACACACCTACAGTCTGAATCACACACACCTACAGTCTGTATCACACTAACACACACACATCTACAGTCTGAATCACACTAACACACACACACACACACACCTACAGTCTGAATCACACACCTACAGTCTGTATCACACTAACACACACACACCTACAGTCTGAATCACACTAACACACACACCTACAGTCTGAATCACACTAACACACACACCTACAGTCTGTATCACACTAACACGCACACACACACACACACACCTACAGTCTGTATCACACTAACACACACACCTACAGTCTGTATCACACTAACACACACACCTACAATCTATATCACACTAACACACACCTACAGTCTGAATCACACTAACACGCACACCTACAATCTATATCACACTAACACACACCTACAGTCTGAATCACACTAACACACACACCTACAGTCTGAATCACACTACAACACACCTACAGTCTGAATCACACTAAAACACACCTACAGTCTGAATCACACTAAAACACACCTACAGTCTGAATCACACTAAAACACACCTACAGTCTGAATCACACTACAACACACCTACAGTCTGAATCACACTAAAACACACCTACAGTCTGAATCACACTAAAACACACCTACAGTCTGAATCACACTAAAACACACCTACAGTCTGAATCACACTAAAACACACCTACAGTCTGAATCACACTAAAACACACCTACAGTCTGAATCACACTAAAACACACCTACAGTCTGAATCACACTAAAACACACCTACAGTCTGAATCACACTAAAACACACCTACAGTCTGAATCACACTAAAACACACCTACAGTCTGAATCACACTAAAACACACCTACAGTCTGAATCACACTAAAACACACCTACAGTCTGAATCACACTAAAACACACCTACAGTCTGAATCACACTAAAACACACCTACAGTCTGAATCACACTAAAACACACCTACAGTCTGAATCACACTAAAACACACCTACAGTCTGAATCACACTAAAACACACCTACAGTCTGAATCACACTAAAACACACCTACAGTCTGAATCACACTAAAACACACCTACAGTCTGAATCACACTAAAACACACCTACAGTCTGAATCACACTAAAACACACCTACAGTCTGAATCACACTAAAACACACCTACAGTCTGAATCACACTAAAACACACCTACAGTCTGAATCACACGAAAACACACCTACAGTCTGAATCACACGAAAACACACCTACAGTCTGAATCACACTAAAACACACCTACAGTCTGAATCACACTAAACCACACCTACAGTCTGAATCACACTAAAACACACCTACAGTCTGAATCACACTAAAACACACCTACAGTCTGAATCACACTAAAACACACCTACAGTCTGAATCACACTAAAACACACCTACAGTCTGAATCACACTACAACACACCTACAGTCTGAATCACACTACAACACACCTACAGTCTGAATCACACTAAAACACACCTACAGTCTGAATCACACTAAAACACACCTACAGTCTGAATCACACTAAAACACACCTACAGTCTGAATCACACTAAAACACACCTACAGTCTGAATCACACTAAAACACACCTACAGTCTGAATCACACTAAAACACACCTACAGTCTGAATCACACTAAAACACACCTACAGTCTGAATCACACTAAAACACACCTACAGTCTGAATCACACTAAAACACACCTACAGTCTGAATCACACTAAAACACACCTACAGTCTGAATCACACTAAAACACACCTACAGTCTGAATCACACTAAAACACACCTACAGTCTGAATCACACTAAAACACACCTACAGTCTGAATCACACTAAAACACACCTACAGTCTGAATCACACTAAAACACACCTACAGTCTGAATCACACTAAAACACACCTACAGTCTGAATCACACTAAAACACACCTACAGTCTGAATCACACTAAAACACACCTACAGTCTGAATCACACTAAAACACACCTACAGTCTGAATCACACTAAAACACACCTACAGTCTGAATCACACTAAAACACACCTACAGTCTGAATCACACTAAAACACACCTACAGTCTGAATCACACTAAAACACACCTACAGTCTGAATCACACTAAAACACACCTACAGTCTGAATCACACTAAAACACACCTACAGTCTGAATCACACTAAAACACACCTACAGTCTGAATCACACTAAAACACACCTACAGTCTGAATCACACTAAAACACACCTACAGTCTGAATCACACTAAAACACACCTACAGTCTGAATCACACTAAAACACACCTACAGTCTGAATCACACTAAAACACACCTACAGTCTGAATCACACTAAAACACACCTACAGTCTGAATCACACTAAAACACACCTACAGTCTGAATCACACTAAAACACACCTACAGTCTGAATCACACTAAAACACACCTACAGTCTGAATCACACTAAAACACACCTACAGTCTGAATCACACTAAAACACACCTACAGTCTGAATCACACTAAAACACACCTACAGTCTGAATCACACTAAAACACACCTACAGTCTGAATCACACTAAAACACACCTACAGTCTGAATCACACTAAAACACACCTACAGTCTGAATCACACTAAAACACACCTACAGTCTGAATCACACTAAAACACACCTACAGTCTGAATCACACTAAAACACACCTACAGTCTGAATCACACTAAAACACACCTACAGTCTGAATCACACTAAAACACACCTACAGTCTGAATCACACTAAAACACACCTACAGTCTGAATCACACTAAAACACACCTACAGTCTGAATCACACTAAAACACACCTACAGTCTGAATCACACTAAAACACACCTACAGTCTGAATCACACTAAAACACACCTACAGTCTGAATCACACTAAAACACACCTACAGTCTGAATCACACTAAAACACACCTACAGTCTGAATCACACTAAAACACACCTACAGTCTGAATCACACTAAAACACACCTACAGTCTGAATCACACTAAAACACACCTACAGTCTGAATCACACTAAAACACACCTACAGTCTGAATCACACTAAAACACACCTACAGTCTGAATCACACTAAAACACACCTACAGTCTGAATCACACTAAAACACACCTACAGTCTGAATCACACTAAAACACACCTACAGTCTGAATCACACTAAAACACATACACTACCGTTCAAAAGTTTGTGGTCACTTAAAAATGTCCTTGTTTTTGAAAGAAGCTAATTTTTTTCCATTAAAATAACATCAAATTGATCAGAAATACAGTGTAGACATTGTTAATGTTGTAAATTACTTTTGTAGCTTTAAAAACGGCAGATTTTTTATGGAATATCTACATAGTCGTACAGAGGCCCATTATCAGCAACCATCACTCCTGTGTTCCAAAGGCACGTTGTGTTAACTAATCCACGTTTATCATTTGAAAAGGCTAATTGATCATTAAAAAAACCTTTTGCAATTATGTTAGCACAGCTGAAAACTGTTATTCTGGTTAAAGAAGCAATAAAACTGGCCTTCTTTAGACTAGTTGAGTATTTGGAGCATCAGCATTTGTGGGTTTAATTACAGGCTCAAAATGGCCAGAAACAAATAACTTTCTTCTGAAACTCGTCAGTCTATTATTGTTCTGAGAAATTAAGGCTATTCAATGCGAGAAATTGCCAAGAAACTGAAGATCTCGTACAACGCTGTGTACTACTCCCTTCACAGTACAGCACAAACTGTCTCTAACCAGAATAGAACGAGGAGTGGGAGGCCCCGGTGCACAACTGAGCAAGAGGACAAATACATTAGAGTGTCTAGTTTGAGAAACAAGTCCTCAACTGGCAGCTTCATTAAATAGTACCCGCAAAACACCAGTCTCAACATCAACAGTGAAGAGGCGACTCCGGGATGCTGGCCTTCTAGGCAGAACGCCAGTCTCAACGTCAACAGTGAAGAGGCGACTCCGGGATGCTGGCCTTCTAGGCAGAACGCCAGTCTCGACGTCAACAGTGAAGAGGCGACTCCGGGATGCTGGCCTAATGTCTATAGACTCGTTACAACTTCAACTCGCTACAAGTGGTTTTGTCCGTCTGCGACCACGAGAAAGTGGTCTTGTCAATTCTACGAAATAGTTTTGTAATTTTTCCTGTGGAGCACTTTAAATCGACCTGAGACCATCACAGTGAGATGAAGCTGTTATTGTTGCGTCCGCACAGCTACGAGGTTCACAGACACAGGAAATCCTTCTTTTGTCTGGATAGGCCAGAAAATGTCACGTGTCACTCCCCATGCAAATGGCCGATTTCCTGTGTCTGTAAACCTCACAGCTGCACTTGTAATAGTGCATATGAAAAAAAAAATATATATATACAAAAAATAAATTATTTATTTATTTTATTTATATAAAAATCGGGAAAACCAGCGCTTTTAGGGAGTGTAAAGTGATTGATGTTACGCCGTTCAGAGCCCACTGTACACAGAAACCAGTCCAGAACGGCTCAGTCCCCCCAATTGTTTTTTTTGTTTTTTTCAAATCGAATGATTCGCCTCGCCATTGTAGTAGTTGGGATTCGGTTTGATCGCGGTGAATCAAATCCTGGGAATTAAAATAATATTTTGTGAGTCGCGAACAGTAACAGGAAAACATTTTAGTAGCTTCCCTTTTTGGATTCTGTTGCTGTAGAACATGTTTGGTAGATACATCAGGTTGATCTGGGCATGTATTTAAATGGGACACTGCAACTTCATAGCTGCTAGTCAGCCTGCAGTGAACACATCTAAAAGGTAAGAAAAATATGACTCAAGAAGTACACTTCCTGAAGACAATGTGATTTGATTTGTGCTTGCGTCAGCTGTCTAAATATATTTACATGCTTAGATTGTGTTAAATGTAGAATTCAAGCTAAATAGAAGCTGAAGCAGATCAATACAGTAAAGACGGGGGCCTGATTACTTTAATAGAATTCTATACATAGAACATCCATTATGAAGAATGACAGAACGATGCCCTCTAACTTGCCTGGGACCTGCTGTCAATAGCGCTATCCAACTGCTGCAACCAATGTAGCTCATTAGGAGGGTATCCTGACCAGGGCTCAAACCCTGGTCTCGGTCATTCCAAACCCATTACACCAAAAGGCTCAAATCTCTTGGCGAGGTCTCTAGGTGTTGTACCGAGGTTATTTAGTATTTTTACAAGGGTTCCATTTTTCATTATTTTGTTGTTCACGTTTGTTTTGTTTTTGGCTCGCCTCACTTCTCTGGAAAAGAAAAATGTGTCGGGCTAAATGTGTGTTTAACATTACTCACCTTGACAATGTCCAGTCCCCCTACGAGTTCTCCGTTAATGTAAACCTGAGGGTAGGTGGGCCAGTTGGAGAAGGTCTTCAGCCCCCCTCTCACTTCCTCGTCTGACAGGATGTCAAAACTGCTGAACTGGATAGCGTGGTCCTTGAAAAGAGCCACTATCTGACGGCTGAAACCTGGGTGATGAGGAGAACACAGTGTGTTTGTAAACCTGGTATAAGACAGGTACACGGCTGTTATACTGGATAGCATGGTACTGAAATAGAACTACAATCTGAAGGCTGAAACCCTGAGGAAAAATCAACGAGTTGTTAGTTACATGTTATTGTATGTTAACAGGAACAACAGAGTCAGGATATTAATCAGGTTAGTTACATGTTATTGTATGTTTACAGGAACAACAGAGTCAGGATATTAATCAGGTTGTTAGTTACATGTTATTGTATGTTAACAGGAACAACAGAGTCAGGATATTAATCAGGTTGTTAGTTACATGTTATTGTATGTTAACAGGAACAACAGAGTCAGGATATTAATCAGGATGTTAGTTACATGTTATTGTATGTTAACAGGAACAACAGAGTCAGGATATTAATCAGGATGTTAGTTACATGTTATTGTATGTTAACAGGAACAACAGAGTCAGGATATTAATCAGGATGTTAGTTACATGTTATTGTATGTTAACAGGAACAACAGAGTCAGGATATTAATCAGGTTAGTTACATGTTATTGTATGTTAACAGGAACAACAGA
This sequence comes from Salvelinus alpinus, assembly GCF_045679555.1. Classification (NCBI taxonomy): domain Eukaryota; kingdom Metazoa; phylum Chordata; class Actinopteri; order Salmoniformes; family Salmonidae; genus Salvelinus; species Salvelinus alpinus. The sequence continues at coordinate 98,931,008 of NC_092088.1, forward strand.
GTCAGGATATTAATCAGGTTGTTAGTTACATGTTATTGTATGTTAACAGGAACAACAGAGTCAGGATATTAATCAGGATGTTAGTTACATGTTATTGTATGTTAACAGGAACAACAGAGTCAGGATATTAATCAGGTTGTTAGTTACATGTTATTGTATGTTAACAGGAACAACAGAGTCAGGATATTAATCAGGTTGTTAGTTACATGTTATTGTATGTTAACAGGAACAACAGAGTCAGGATATTAATCAGGATGTTAGTTACATGTTATTGTATGTTAACAGGAACAACAGAGTCAGGATATTAATCAGGTTGTTAGTTACATGTTATTGTATGTTAACAGGAACAACAGAGTCAGGATATTAATCAGGTTGTTAGTTACATGTTATTGTATGTTAACAGGAACAACAGAGTCAGGATATTAATCAGGTTAGTTACATGTTATTGTATGTTAACAGGAACAACAGAGTCAGGATATTAATCAGGACATAATTGCAGATGAGTTTGGTCAGCAGCATGTTTGTTACCCTCATATTATAGGGGACATTTGGAAACAAATGAACAAGACATGAAGTTAAAAGGTAAAGTAAAGATGGTCCCAAACCCTAGCCTGGTATCATCACATTCATTAAGTAATACGTGTAACACTGATAAAAGTGTATATATATATTCATTTTATCAGTGTTACACATATTACTTAAATTGAATGTCATATACACACACACACACACACACACACACACACACACACACACACACACACACACACACACACACACACACACACACACACACACACACACACACACACACACACACACACACACACACACACACACACACACACACACACACACACACAGTGCATTCGGAAAGTATTCAGACCCCTTGACTTTTTCCATATTTTGTTACAGCCTTATTCTAAAATGTATGTAAAAAAACTCTTTGGCCTGAATGCCAAGCATCACGCCTGGAAGAAACCTGGCACCATCCCTACGGTGAAGTATGGTGGGGGCAGCATCATGCTTTGGGGATGTTTTTCAGCGGCAGGGACTGGGAGACTAGTCAGGATCGAGGGAAAGATGACAGGAGCAAAGTACAGAGATATCCTTCATAAAAACCTGCTCCAGAGCGCTCAGGACCTCAGACTGGGGCAAAGGTTCACCTTCCAACAGGACAATGACCCTAGGCACACGGACAAGACAACACAGAAGTAGCTTCGGGACAAGTCTCTGAATGTTCTTGAGTTGCCCAGCCAGAGCCCGGACTTGAATCCGATCGAACATCTCTGGAGAGACCTGAAAATAGCTGTGCAGCAATGCTCCCCATCCAACCTGACAGAGCTTGAGAAGATCTGCAGAGAGAATTGGATAAACTCCCCAAATACAGGTGTGCCAAACTTGTAGCGTCATACCAAATAAGACTTGAGGATGTAATTGCTGCCAAAAGTGCTTCAACAAAGTACTGAGTAAAGGGTCTGAATACTTATGTAAATGTGATCAGTGTTTTTATGTTTAATAAATTAGCAAAAATTTCTAAAAACCTGTTTTTGCTTTGTCATTATGGGGTATTGTGTGTAGATTGATGAGGAAATGAGAGACAGTTTTTTTGTTGTCAATTTTAGAATAAGGCTGTAACGTACAAAATGTGGAAAAAGTCAAGGGGTCTGAATACTTTCCAAATGCAGTGTATCTATTGTAATAGCTCTTTCTATCTTACTACTGACATGGGTCCACATTGGCACGGACAGGATCACTGTTTAAATGAGGCAGGTATGTGTTATGTCCTTGATACATGGGTGTGAGTCAGTGTTTGAGAAGAGACTGTGACAGAGGGGAATATAGATGGAAAGAGAGAGGGGGAGGGAGAGAGCGAGCGAGAGAGAATGAGAGAGGAGAGCGAGTGAAAGACAGCAAGAGAGAGGAGAAAGAGGGAGAGAGAGGAGAAAGAGGGAGCGAGAGGAAAAAGAGGGAGAGAGGAGAAAGAGGGAGAGAGGAGAAAGAGGGAGAGGAGCGCGAGAAAGAAAGAGGAGAGAGAGCGAAAGACAGCAAGAGAGAGGAGAAAGAGAGGGAGAGAGGAGAAAGAGAGGGAGGGAGAGAGAGAGAGAGGAGAAAGAGGGAGAGAGGAGAAAGAGAGGGAGAAGGAGGGAGAGGGGAGAAAGAGGGGAGAAAGAGGGAGAGAGGAGAAAGAGGGAGAGAGAGATGATAAAGAGAGAGAGGGAGAGAGAGAGCGAGTGAAAGACAGCAAGAGAGAGGGAGAGAGGAGAACGAGGAAGAGAGGAGAAAGAGAGGGAGAAGGAGGGAGAGGGAAGAAAGAGGGGAGAAAGAGGGAGAGAGGAGAAAGAGGGAGAGAGAGATGATAAAGAGAGAGAGGGAGAGAGAGAGCGAGTGAAAGACAGCGAGAGAGAGGGGAGAGGAGAAAGAGAGGGAGAAAGAGAGGGAGAGAGAGGAGAGCGAGCGATCAAGAAAGAAAGCGAGAGAGGCAAAGAAGAAGAGAAGGAAACAGAAAGAGGGAACAGGAGTGGGAGGAGGGGAGGGGTGATATGTTGCCTGCATGTAGAGCCTGCAGTGAAACTCTCATTCTGATACTTCATTCATTCATGGGGGAATTCATTATAAAACAGCTAGAGGCCCCTAACTAATGGTTATTCAGCTACATGCCACTATATTAACTTGTTTCTACTACACCAGGCCCAGCTGCTTTCTCTGGCTAGAGGCTCTCTATCCTAGACCCAGACACGCACGATTGATTGGCGAGAGGTTGTTCCCCCTCTCTCCTTCTCCTAAAGGGTCAGGGGGATCGCGCTCCGCAGACAGACGATACAGCTCCAGGAAAAAGGGAACATAAAAAGCTGATTTCTTATTTCAAGGAAAGTTAGGTTATTATGCACACACACACACAGACACACACAAAGAGCGTGTAATGTGTTAGGAACATGTGTTTTACATGGTGTATGAGTGTGTAACCTTTAAATTCAGGTTTAGAGGGCTTCTTTAAAGAAGTAGCGAGGTCGTAGTCACAGCATCGCGCGGCTTGGTGGGGATTCAACTAGAGTTCACAAACACTACGACTTGGCTTCTTTACAGATTAAAAATATTTACAGACACATTTCAGGATGAGGTGAAAACACTTATGGGTTTAGATTTTAAACTAAAATGTAACGTTAGACGTTTGGCAAACTGCCTTGAACATAATACTGATACTTATAATCAGCGGCGTGGTTGGGAGTGGAACCTCAACCCTGTACAGTGTAATGTCCTCCTCCACCACCAGGCCTGCCTCTCTGCCTCCACCACCACCACCAGGCCTGCCTCTCCTCCTCCACCAACACCAGGCCTGCCTCTCTGCCTCCACCACCACCAGGCCTGCCTCTCCTCCTCCACCACCACCAGGCCTGCCTCTCCTCCTCCTCCTCCACCACCAGGCCTGCCTCTCCTCCTCCTCCTCCACCACCAGGCCTGCCCTCTCCTCCTCCACCACCACCAGGCCTGCCTCTCCTCCTCCTCCACCACCAAGCCTGCCTCTCCGCCTCCACCACCACCAGGCCTGCCTCTCCTCCTCCTCCACCACCACCAGGCCTGCCTCTCCTCCTCCACCAACACCAGGCCTGCCTCTCTGCCTCCACCACCACCAGGCCTGCCTCTCCTCCTCCACCACCACCAGGCCTGCCTCTCCTCCTCCACCACCACCAGGCCTGCCTCTCCTCCTCCTCCTCCACCACCAGGCCTGCCTCTCCTCCTCCACCACCACCAGGCCTGCCTCTCCTCCTCCTCCACCACCAAGCCTGCCTCTCCGCCTCCACCACCACCAGGCCTGCCTCTCCTCCACCACCACCACCACCAGGCCTGCCTCTCCTCCACCACCACCACCAGGCCTGCCTCTCCTCCACCACCACCAGGCCTGCCTCTCCTCCTCCACCACCACCAGGCCTGCCTCTCCTCCACCACCACCACCAGGCCTGCCTCTCCTCCACCACCAGGCCTGCCTCTCCTCCAGCACCACCAGGCCTGCCTCTCCTCCTCCACCACCACCAGGCCTGCCTCTCCTCCACCACCACCACCAGGCCTGCCTCTCTCCTCCACCACCACCAGGCCTGCCTCTCCTCCTCCACCACCAGGTCTGCCTCTCCTCCTCCACCACCAGGCCTGCCTCTCCTCCTCCACCACCACCAGGCCTGCCTCTCCTCCTCCACCACCACCAGGCCTGCCTCTCTCCTCCACCACCACCAGGCCTGCCTCTCCTCCTCCACCACCAGGCCTGCCTCTCCTCCTCCACCACCACCAGGCCTGCCTCTCTCCTCCACCACCACCAGGCCTGCCTCTCCTCCTCCACCACCAGGCCTGCCTCTCCTCCTCCTCCTCCACCAGGCCTGCCTCTCCTCCTCCACCACCACCAGGCCTGCCTCTCTAATTACCAGGCCTGCCTCTCCTCCTCCACCACCAACCCCCCTCTGTCTCTCTCTAATTACCAGGCCTGGCCCCTGTGTGTTTTCCACAGCGGGAGCCTGTTCATGAAGACCACACACACCCACACACCCTCTCTCTCTTTACCGCAGCGGGGTTCCTGGGGGGATCCCTTCATGAAGAGCATGCAGGGTGCTGCGTTGATCAGTCTCTTCAGACGCTCATTAAGGTCCTCTTTAGGGGGCTCCGCCCCTGGCCCGCCCAGCCCCCCCGAGCTGACCGACAGCCTCTGGACCTTATTGGTCAGCTCTGGAGCATGAGCTCCGTCCAGCCTGTCAATCTTCTGGCCACCCTGAGACCCACCAGAGGGTGGGGGAGAAAGAAAAATAACATTAATATTTTAACGCAATGGTTTTTCTTTTTGTTTGTATTATTCTAGAGGAGGAGGGTTGAGAGAGAGAGAGAGATCAAGAGAGAGAGAGAGGCCGAGAAAAAGAGAGCGAGAAAGAGAGAGAGACAGAGAGAGATTGAGATTCAAGGACAGGAGTCCTCTCCCAGTTGAATGTTTGGCATGTTAAATCATCAGTGAAGGCCTGACAGAAGGCCTGATGGTACTAACTGTGGAGAAGCTCTAAACTAGGTTTAATTCTCCTATTGATCCTGATATCCAGTGTGTGTTACCTCTCCTAACAGACAAGCACTTACCAGCAGCCTCTAAGGCTGATATAGGCATCCTAACTTACCAGCAGCCTCTAAGGCTGATATAGGCATCCTAACTTACCAGCAGCCTCTAAGGCTGATATAGGCATCCTAACTTACCAGCAGCCTCTAAGGCTGATATAGGCATCCTAACTTACCAGCAGCCTCTAAGGCTGATATAGGCATCCTAACTTACCAGCAGCCTCTAAGGCTGATATAGGCATCCTAACTTACCAGCAGCCTCTAAGGCTGATATAGGCATCCTAACTTACCAGCAGCCTCTAAGGCTGATATAGGCATCCTAACTTACCAGCAGCCTCTAAGGCTGATATAGGCATCCTAACTTACCAGCAGCCTCTAAGGCTGATATAGGCATCCTAACTTACCAGCAGCCTCTAAGGCTGATATAGGCATCCTAACTTACCAGCAGCCTCTAAGGCTGATATAGGCATCCTAACTTACCAGCAGCCTCTAAGGCTGATATAGGCATCCTAACTTACCAGCAGCCTCTAAGGCTGATATAGGCATCCTAAGGGCAGCATGTTACTTTCCATACTGTACAAAAATGAATAAAAGGACTAATGAACTTGACACTGTAAATGTGTATTTCAAACACAGGTTTTTCTTCCAGTTTTCCGTTATAAACGACAAGAAAAATTCAGAAAATTCCACATGAATTCACAACAAATGCAGCTGTGCTGCTGCCAGCAGAGGTTTGGGTGTCACGGTGCGTCACGGTGCGTCCCGGTGCGTCACGGTGCGTCACGGTGCGTCACGGTGCGTCCCTTTCAGATGGTGAAGCATTGTACCTGCTCTACTATTACTGTACCTCAAAAGTCTGCACTTCCTTCTCATTCAACAACTCAAAGTATTGTCATACAGTACTGCTGTCGCTGGCCTTTCTCTGCCATTTTTCCAACTGTTAACGACGATGACGTAGTGGTGAAGAGTCGAATCCAAAATAATTTGATTCCTTGACTCCTTGCACGTCGACTCCCATTTCGGAGTGTCAAGATTCAATTCCGCCAGGAATCGAATCCTAATACTCAGCATTTTTGGAATGGAGGAGACTGATTAGTTGTCGTAATTCCGAGAACACAAACACTTGCATCTTTCATAGCGAGCTAGTGAGGGACGGAGAGAGAGGACAGACAGGCCTAGTGCTCGGTTCTGACTCTATCAGCAATCCAAAGTTGTAGCTCGCTACGGAATGCTGTAGATCACAATTTCTTGGCTTGCAATGTCTCGCAACTTCAGTAAAGCAAGTGATCAGGATACGTGGGAACTCCTTCAAGACTGTTGGAAAAACATTCCACGTGAATCTGGTTGAGAGAATGCCAAGAGTGCGCAAAGCTGTCATCAAGGCAAAGGGTGGCTACTATGAATAATCTCAAATATTAAATATATTTTGATTGTTTATCACTTTTTTGGTTACTACATGATTCCATATGTGTTATTTCATCTTTTTGATGTCTTCACTATTATTCTACAATGTAGAAAATAGTAAAAATAAAGAAAAACCCTGGAATGAATAGGTGTGTCCAAACTTTTGACTGGTACTGTATATATATATATATATATATATATATATATATATATATATATATATATATATATATATATATATATATATATATAAACTAAACGTCCTCTCACTGTCAATTGCGTTTATTTTCAGCAAACTTAACATGCGTAAATATTTGTATGAACATAACACGATTCAACAACTGAGACATAAACTGAACAAGTTCCACAGACATGTGACGAACAGAAATGGAATAATGTGTCCCTGAACAAAGGGGGGGTCAAAATCAAAAGAAACAGTCAGTATCTGGTGGCCACCAGCTGCATTAAGTACTGCAGTGCATCTCCTCCTCATGGACTGAACCAGATCTGCCAGTTCTTGCTGTGAGATGTTACCCCACTCTTCTACCAAGGCACCGGCAAGATCCTGGACATTTCTGGGGGGAATGGCCCTGGCCCCTCACCCTCCGATCCAACAGGTCCAAGACGCGCTCAATGGGATTGAGATCCGGGCTTTTCACTGGCCATGGCAGAACACTGACATTCCTGTCTTGCAGGAAACCACGCACAGAACGAGCAGTATGGCTGGTGGCATTGACATGCTGGAGGGTCATGTCAGGATGAGCCTTCAGGAAGGGTACCACATGAGGGAGGAGGATGTCTTCCCTGTAACGCACAGCGTTGAGATTGCCTGCAATGACAACAAGCTCAGTCCGATGACGCTGTGACACACCGCCCCAGACCATGACGGACCCTCCACCTCCAAAACAATCCCGCTCCAGAGAACAGGCCTCGGTGTAATGCTCATTCCTTCGATGATAAACGCGAATCCGACCATCACCCCTGGTGAGACAAAACCACGACTCGTCAGTGAAGAGCACTTTTTGCCAGTCCTGTCTGGTCCAGCGACAGTGGGTTTGTGCCCGTAGGCGACGTTGTTGCCGGTGATGTCTGGTGAGGACCTGCCTTACAACAGGCCTACAAGCCCTCAGTCCATCCTCTCTCAGCCTATTGTGGACAGTCTGAGCACTGATGGAGGGATTGTGCGTTCCTGGTGTAACTCGGGCAGTTGTTGTTACCATTCTGTCCCGCAGGTGTGATGTTCGGATGTACCGATTCTGTGCAGGTGTTCTTACACGTGGTCTGCCACTGCGAGGACGATCAGCTGTCCGTCGTGTATCCCTGTAGCTCTGTCTTCAGCGTCTCACAGTACGGACATCGCAATGTATTGCCCTGGCCACATCTGCAGTCCTCATGCCTCCTTGCAGCATGCCTAAGTCACGTTCACGCAGATGAGCAGAGACCCTGGGCATCTTTCTTTTGGTGTTTTTCAGAGTCGGTAGAAAGGCCTCTTTAGTGTCTTAAGTTTTCATAACTGTGACCTTAATTGCCTACCTTCTGTAAGCTGTTAGTGTCTTAACGACCGTTCCACAGGTGCATGTTCATTAATTGTTTATGGTTCATTGAACAAGCATGGGAAACAGTGTTTAAACCCTTCACAATGAAGATCTGTGAAGTTATTTGGATTTTTCACGAATTATCTTTGAAAGACAGGGTCCTGAAAAAGGGACGTTGCTTTTTTTGCTGAGTTTATACACACACACTCACAAAATACATGCCCAAAGGTATGTGGACACCTGCTCGTCGAACATCTCATTCCAAAATCATGGCCATAATATGGAGTTGGTCCCCCCCTTTGCTGCTATAACAGCCTCCACTCTTCTGGGAAAGCTTTCCACTAGATATTGGATCATTACTGCGGGGCTTCCATTCAACCACAAGAGCATTAGTGAGGTCGGGCACTGATGTTGGGCCATTAGTCCTGGCTCGCAGTCGGTGTTCCAATTCATCTCAAAGGTGTTTGATGGGGTTGAAGTCAGGGCTCTGTGCAGGCCAGTCAAGTACTTCCACACCGATCTCGACAAACCATTTCTGTATGGACCTCGCTTTGTGCACGGGGGCATTGTCATGCTGAAACAGGAAAGAGCCTTCTCCAAACTGTTGCCACAAAGTTGGAAGCACAGAATGTCATTGTATGCTGTAGCATTAAGATTTCCCTTCACTGGAACTAAGGAGCCCAAACTATGAAAAACATCCCCAGACCATGATTCCTCCTCCACCAAACAGTTGGCACTATGCATTGGGACAGGTAGCGTCCTCCTGGCATTCGCCAAACCCAGGTTCGTCCATCGGACTGCCAGATAGTGAAGCGTGATTCATAACTCTAGAAAAACGCGTTTCCACTGCTCCAGAACCCAATGGCGGTGAGCTTTACACCACTCCAGCTGACCCATGGCATTTCGCACGGTGATCTTAGGCTTGTGTGCGGCTGCTCGACCACGGAAACCCATTTCATGAAGCTCCTGACAAACAGTTATTGTGCTGACGTTGCTTCCAGAGGCAGTTTGGAACCCGGTAGTGAGTGTTCCAACCGAGGACAGACGATTTCTAAGTGCTACTTCACTCAACAGTCCCGTTCCGTGAGCTTGTGTGGCCTACCACTTCGCGGCTGAGCCGCTGTTGCTCCTAGACATTTCCATTTCTCAATAACAGCACTTACAGTTAACCGGGGAAGCTCTAGCAGGGCAGAAATTTGACCAACTGATTTGTGGGAAAGGTGGCATCCTATGACAGTGCCACGTTGAAAGTCACAGCTCTTCAGTACAGGCCATTCTACTGCCAGTGTTTGTCTATGGAGATTGCATGGCTGTATGCTCGATTTTATACACGTGTGTGTGGCTGAAATAGCCGAATCCAATAACACTTTTGGCCAAGTAGTGTAAATTAGTTTTTTTACACTACTTGACTCACCTTAAAGAAGAGGAAGGTCAGGACTGAGGCAATAAGACTCACCTTAAAGAAGAGGAAGGTAGGGACTGAGGCAATAAGACTCACCTTAAAGAAGAGGAAGGTCGGGACTGAGGCAATAAGACTCACCTTAAAGAAGAGGAAGGTCGGGACTGAGGCAATAAGACTCACCTTAAAGAAGAGGAAGGTAGGGACTGAGGTAATAAGACTCACCTTAAAGAAGAGGAAGGTCGGGACTGAGGTAATAAGACTCACCTTAAAGAAGAGGAAGGTCAGGACTGAGGTAATAAGACTCACCTTAAAGAAGAGGAAGGTCGGGACTGAGGCAATAAGACTCACCTTAAAGAAGAGGAAGGTCGGGACTGAGGTAATAAGACTCACCTTAAAGAAGAGGAAGGTCAGGACTGAGGTAATAAGACTCACCTTAAAGAAGAGGAAGGTCGGGACTGAGGCAATAAGACTCACCTTAAAGAAGAGGAAGGTAGGGACTGAGGTAATAAGACTCACCTTAAAGAAGAGGAAGGTCGGGACTGAGGCAATAAGACTCACCTTAAAGAAGAGGAAGGTAGGGACTGAGGTAATAAGACTCACCTTAAAGAAGAGGAAGGTCGGGACTGAGGCAATAAGACTCACCTTAAAGAAGAGGAAGGTCGGGACTGAGGCAATAAGACTCACCTTAAAGAAGAGGAAGGTAGGGACTGAGGCAATAAGACTCACCTTAAAGAAGGGGAAGGTCGGGACTGAGGTAATAAGACTCACCTTAAAGAAGAGGAAGGTCAGGACTGAGGCAATACGACTCACCTTAAAGAAGAGGAAGGTCAGGACTGAGGCAATAAGACTCACCTTAAAGAAGAGGAAGGTCGGGACTGAGGCAATAAGACTCACCTTAAAGAAGAGGAAGGTCAGGACTGAGGTAATAAGACTCAGCTTAAAGAAGAGGAAGGTCGGGACTGAGGTAATAAGACTCAGCTTAAAGAAGAGGAAGGTCAGGACTGAGGTAATAAGACTCACCTTAAAGAAGAGGAAGGCCGGGACTGAGGCAATAAGACTCACCTTAAAGAAGAGGAAGGTCAGGACTGAGGCAATAAGACTCACCTTAAAGAAGAGGAAGGTCAGGACTGAGGCAATAAGACTCACCTTAAAGAAGAGGAAGGTAGGGACTGAGGTAATAAGACTCACCTTAAAGAAGAGGAAGGTAGGGACTGAGGCAATAAGACTCACCTTAAAGAAGAGGAAGGTCAGGACTGAGGTAATAAGACTCACCTTAAAGAAGAGGAAGGTAGGGACTGAGGCAATAAGACTCACCTTAAAGAAGAGGAAGGTCAGGACTGAGGTAATAAGACTCACCTTAAAGAAGAGGAAGGTAGGGACTGAGGCAATAAGACTCACCTTAAAGAAGAGGAAGGTCAGGACTGAGGTAATAAGACTCACCTTAAAGAAGAGGAAGGTAGGGACTGAGGCAATAAGACTCACCTTAAAGAAGAGGAAGGTCAGGACTGAGGTAATAAGACTCACCTTAAAGAAGAGGAAGGTAGGGACTGAGGCAATAAGACTCACCTTAAAGAAGAGGAAGGTCGGGACTGAGGTAATAAGACTCACCTTAAAGAAGAGGAAGGTCAGGACTGAGGCAATAAGACTCACCTTAAAGAAGAGGAAGGTCGGGACTGAGGTAATAAGACTCAGCTTAAAGAAGAGGAAGGTCAGGACTGAGGTAATAAGACTCACCTTAAAGAAGAAGAAGGCCGGGACTGAGGCAATAAGACTCACCTTAAAGAAGAGGAAGGTAGGGACTGAGGTAATAAGACTCACCTTAAAGAAGAGGAAGGTCGGGACTGAGGCAATAAGACTCACCTTAAAGAAGAGGAAGGTCAGGACTGAGGCAATAAGACTCACCTTAAAGAAGAGGAAGGTCGGGACTGAGGTAATAAGACTCAGCTTAAAGAAGAGGAAGGTCAGGACTGAGGTAATAAGACTCACCTTAAAGAAGAAGAAGGCCGGGACTGAGGCAATAAGACTCACCTTAAAGAAGAGGAAGGTAGGGACTGAGGTAATAAGACTCACCTTAAAGAAGAGGAAGGTAGGGACTGAGGCAATAAGACTCACCTTAAAGAAGAGGAAGGTAGGGACTGAGGTAATAAGACTCACCTTAAAGAAGAGGAAGGTAGGGACTGAGGCAATAAGACTCACCTTAAAGAAGAGGAAGGTCAGGACTGAGGTAATAAGACTCACCTTAAAGAAGAGGAAGGTCGGGACTGACGCAATAAGACTCACCTTAAAGAAGAGGAAGGTAGGGACTGAGGTAATAAGACTCACCTTAAAGAAGAGGAAGGTCGGGACTGAGGCAATAAGACTCACCTTAAAGAAGAGGAAGGTCGGGACTGAGGCAATAAGACTCACCTTAAAGAAGAGGAAGGTCAGGACTGAGGTAATAAGACTCACCTTAAAGAAGAGGAAGGTCGGGACTGAGGCAATAAGACTCACCTTAAAGAAGAGGAAGGTCGGGACTGAGGCAATAAGACTCACCTTAAAGAAGAGGAAGGTCAGGACTGAGGTAATAAGACTCACCTTAAAGAAGAGGAAGGTCGGGACTGACGCAATAAGACTCACCTTAAAGAAGAGGAAGGTAGGGACTGAGGTAATAAGACTCACCTTAAAGAAGAGGAAGGTCGGGACTGAGGCAATAAGACTCACCTTAAAGAAGAGGAAGGTCAGGACTGAGGTAATAAGACTCACCTTAAAGAAGAGGAAGGTCGGGACTGAGGCAATAAGACTCACCTTAAAGAAGAGGAAGGTCGGGACTGAGGCAATAAGACTCACCTTAAAGAAGAGGAAGGTCGGGACTGAGGTAATAAGACTCACCTTAAAGAAGAGGAAGGTCGGGACTGACGCAATAAGACTCACCTTAAAGAAGAGGAAGGTAGGGACTGAGGTAATAAGACTCACCTTAAAGAAGAGGAAGGTCGGGACTGAGGCAATAAGACTCACCTTAAAGAAGAGGAAGGTCGGGACTGAGGCAATAAGACTCACCTTAAAGAAGAGGAAGGTCAGGACTGAGGTAATAAGACTCACCTTAAAGAAGAGGAAGGTCGGGACTGAGGCAATAAGACTCACCTTAAAGAAGAGGAAGGTCGGGACTGAGGCAATAAGACTCACCTTAAAGAAGAGGAAGGTCAGGACTGAGGTAATAAGACTCACCTTAAAGAAGAGGAAGGTCGGGACTGACGCAATAAGACTCACCTTAAAGAAGAGGAAGGTAGGGACTGAGGTAATAAGACTCACCTTAAAGAAGAGGAAGGTCGGGACTGAGGCAATAAGACTCACCTTAAAGAAGAGGAAGGTCGGGACTGAGGCAATAAGACTCACCTTAAAGAAGAGGAAGGTCAGGACTGAGGTAATAAGACTCACCTTAAAGAAGAGGAAGGTCGGGACTGAGGCAATAAGACTCACCTTAAAGAAGAGGAAGGTCGGGACTGAGGCAATAAGACTCACCTTAAAGAAGAGGAAGGTCGGGACTGAGGCAATAAGACTCACCTTAAAGAAGAGGAAGGTCGGGACTGAGGTAATAAGACTCACCTTAAAGAAGAGGAAGTTAGGGACTGAGGCAATAAGACTCACCTTAAAGAAGAGGAAGGTCGGGACTGAGGCAATCTCATATTTCTCTGATACCTCTGGCACTGCTTCTGCCTCCAGCTGTAAGACAGAGGAGGGAGAACGGGATGGAGGGAGAGAGAGAGGAGGGAAGGAGGAAGGGATGGAGGGAGAAAGGGAGGAAGGGATGGAAGAAGGGATGGAGGGAGAAAGGGAGGAAGGGATGGAGGGAGAGAGAAGTGAAGGAAGGAGGGAGGAAGGGATGGAGGGAGCGAGAGAAGTGAAGGAGGGAGGAAGGGATAGAGGGAGAGAGAGAAGGAGGGAGGGAGGGAGGAAGGGATGGAGGGAGGGAGGGAGGGAGGGGGGAGAGAGAGGACAAAGCAAGGGAAGAGGAAGGGAGAAAGAGATGGAGTGAATGAGGGATCATCCACACAATGTTGATACCCCTTTGTTCCCTTTCCAAGCCATCAAACAATGTCTGCATCCACACATGAAGAATCCCACTGAATCTCCCCTCAATACGAGGTTTATTTAGCCAGCAGGCATCACCCTTCAGGGAGAAAATAAAGCACACATTCACCACTTTGATATGTCTAACAAGCAAAGACAAATGAGAGAGCAGAGCAGCACCACCTCCTGCTCTGCTCGGGGTGCTGTGAGCTGGGATTGGTGAGCTGGGATCTGTGATCTGTGATTGGTGATGGATAGTTGCTTTGTTCTTGACAGTGCTATGGCAATCCACCAGGACCAAATTAAAAGGAACGAGTGTGACCACACACACCTCAAACTAACAGAGGAATAAAATAGTTCCAAGTTTGCCATTTACTTTAAAATCATTAAAAAATATATATATAATCACATGTTCAAGTCAATTCAATGGGGAAAAACAATAGGCTACATGAGAGGTAACACAATGATGTTTCTGAGTTCAACAGGGGTTACTTTAAAAAGGTCACGTTAGCTACCGTCCAACCCTGGACCACCACACAAACAGGGCTCTGAGAAGGTTTGTATTTCACCATGAATTTCCAGAACCACCCCCCCCCCCTCCCCCGCCCCCCAGGCAGAGGAAAGAAAACCAACATTGATGCACAAATTGACCCAGAGATTGTTCAATCATATTTAGCTCGCACATATTGAAATCCATAAATCACTGACCCAGGTTGTGGCAGCCAGCCATTACAGACAGGCGATTACAGACATCACTTATTTCCTGCCTCGAGCAAACTCTGCTGTTTGTGTTCCTGATCCACGAGGCAGGGCATTATGGGTGACAGACACTTACAGGCTGTATGAACACAACCTACATTAACGCAGTCAAATAAAGCTATGAGGATGACAACATATGGTCACTAAATATTTATAGTAAAATGCTTGTTTCCATGTGACATGGGTATTAACAGTGCTATTGGTTGGTTAGAGACAACCTAGACTGGTACAGGAACAGCAGACTCATATTGGAGAATGTAGGAATATTGTTCATAATTGGGGAAAATTATTTGAAACAGAAATTAAGAAAATAGCTAATTTCCAGTGTACAATATATGTAGGATCAAATATCCTACTGCTCGTCCAAATATTTATATATTCTTAATTCCATTCCTTTACTTTAAATGTGTGTATTGTTGTGAAATTGTTAAGATATTACTTGTTAGATATTACTGCATTGTTGGGAGCTAGAAACACAAGCATTTCGCTACACCCGCAATAACATCTGCTAACCACGAATATGTGACAAATAACATGCGATTTAAAATGGCATAATATTCCATATATAACTAGTGTACTACATCATATTCCCTATATAGCTAGTGTACTACACCATATTCCCTATATAACTAGTGTTCTACATCATATTCCCTATATAACTAGTGTTCTACATCATATTCCATATATAACTAGTGTACTACATCATATTCCTATATAACTAGTGTACTACATCATATTCCCTATATAACTAGTGTACTACATAATATTCCTATATAGCTAGTGTACTACATCATATTCCTATATAACTAGTGTTCTACATCATATTCCTATATAGCTAGTGTACTACATCATATTCCCTATATAACTAGTGTACTACATCATATTCCTATATAACTAGTGTACTACATCATATTCCTATATAACTAGTGTACTACATCATATTCCATATATAACTAGTGTACTACATCATATTCCATATATAACTAGTGTACTACATCATATTCCTATATAACTAGTGTACTACATCATATTCCCTATATAGCTAGTGTACTACATCATATTCCATATATAACTAGTGTACTACATCATATTCCTATATAACTAGTGTACTACATCATATTCCCTATATAACTAGTGTACTACATCATATTCCTATATAACTAGTGTTCTACATCATATTCCCTATATAACTAGTGTACTACATCATATTCCTATATAACTAGTGTACTACATCATATTCCTATATAACTAGTGTTCTACATCATATTCCTATATAGCTAGTGTACTACATCATATTCCCTATATAACTAGTGTACTACATCATATTCCTATATAACTAGTGTACTACATCATATTCCTATATAACTAGTGTACTACATCATATTCCCTATATAACTAGTGTACTACATCATATTCCTATATAACTAGTGTACTACATCATATTCCCTATATAACTAGTGTACTACACCATATTCCTATATAACTAGTGTACTACATCATATTCCCTATATAACTAGTGTACTACATCATATTCCTATATAACTAGTGTACTACATCATATTCCTATATAACTAGTGTACTACATCATATTCCCTATATAATTAGTGTACTACATCATATTCCTATATAACTAGTGTACTACATCATATTCCCTATATAACTAGTGTACTACATCATATTCCTATATAACTAGTGTACTACATCATATTCCTATATAACTAGTGTTCTACATCATATTCCCTATATAGCTAGTGTACTACATCATATTCCCTATATAACTAGTGTACTACATCATATTCCCTATATAACTAGTGTTCTACATCATATTCCCTATATAGCTAGTGTACTACATAATATTCCTATATAGCTAGTGTACTACATCATATTCCTATATAACTAGTGTTCTACATCATATTCCTATATAGCTAGTGTACTACATCATATTCCTATATAACTAGTGTACTACATCATATTCCATATATAACTAGTGTACTACATCATATTCCCTATATAGCTAGTGTACTACATCATATTCCTATATAACTAGTGTACTACATCATATTCCTATATAACTAGTGTACTACATCATATTCCTATATAGCTAGTGTACTACAGCATATTCCCTATATAGCTAGTGTACTACATCATATTCCTATATAACTAGTGTACTACACCATATTCCCTATATAACTAGTGTACTACATCATATTCCCTATAAAGCTAGTGTACTACATCATATTCCTATATAACTAGTGTACTACACCATATTCCCTATATAACTAGTGTACTACATCATATTCCCTATATAACTAGTGTACTACATCATATTCCCTATATAGCTAGTGTACTACATCATATTCCCTATATAACTAGTGTACTACATCATATTCCTATATAACTAGTGTTCTACATAATATTCCTATATAACTAGTGTACTACATCATATTCCCTATATAACTAGTGTACTACATCATATTCCTATATAACTAGTGTACTACATCATATTCCCTATATAACTAGTGTACTACATCATATTCCCTATATAGCTAGTGTACTACATCATATTCCTATATAACTAGTGTTCTACATAATATTCCTATATAACTAGTGTACTACATCATATTCCCTATATAGCTAGTGTACTACATCATATTCCCTATATAGCTAGTGTACTACACCATATTCCATATATAACTAGTGTACTACATCATATTCCCTATATAGCTAGTATACTACACCATATTTCCTATATAGCTAGTGTACTACATAATATTCCCTATATAGCTAGTGTACTACACCATATTCCCTATATAGCTAGTGTACTACACCATATTCCATATATAGCTAGTGTACTACATCATATTCCCTATATAACTAGTGTACTACATCATATTCCCTATATAGCTAGTATACTACACCATATTTCCTATATAGCTAGTGTACTACATCATATTCCTATATAGCTAGTGTACTACATCATATTCCCTATATAACTAGTGTACTACATCATATTCCCTATATAACTAGTGTACTACATCATATTCCCTATATAACTAGTGTACTACATCATATTCCCTACATAACTAGTGTACTACATCATATTCCCTATATAACTAGTGTACTACATCATATTCCCTATATAGCTAGTGTTCTACATCATATTCCCTATATAACTAGTGTTCTACATCATATTCCCTATATAGCTAGTGTACTACATCATATTCCCTATATAACTAGTGTACTACATCATATTCCCTATATAGCTAGTATACTACACCATATTTCCTATATAGCTAGTGTACTACATCATATTCCTATATAGCTAGTGTACTACATCATATTCCCTATATAACTAGTGTACTACATCATATTCCCTATATAACTAGTGTACTACATCATATTCCCTATATAGCTAGTGCACTACATCATATTCCCTATATAACTAGTGTACTACATCATATTCCCTATATAACTAGTGTACTACATCATATTCCCTATATAACTAGTGTACTACATCATATTCCCTATATAGCTAGTGTACTACATCATATTCCCTATATAACTAGTGTACTACACCATATTCCCTATATAACTAGTGTACTACATCATATTCCCTATATAACTAGTGTACTACATAATATTCCCTATATAACTAGTGTAGTACATCATACTCCTATATAGCTAGTGTACTACATCATATTCCCTATATAACTAGTGTACTACATAATATTCCCTATATAGCTAGTGTACTACATCATATTCCTATATAACTAGTGTACTACATCATATTCCCTATATAGCTAGTGTACTACATCATATTCCCTATATAGCTAGTGTACTACATCATATTCCCTATATAACTAGTGTACTACATAATATTCCCTATATAACTAGTGTACTACATAATATTCCTATATAGCTAGTGTTCTACATCATATTCCCTATATAGCTAGTGCACTACATCATATTCCCTATATAACTAGTGTACTACATCATATTCCTATATAGCTAGTGTACTACATCATATTCCCTATATAACTAGTGTTCTACATCATATTCCCTATATAGCTAGTGTTCTACATCATATTTCCTATATAGCTAGTGTACTACAGCATATTCCTATATAACTAGTGTACTACATCATATTCCCTATATAGCTAGTGTACTACATCATATTCCCTATATAGCTAGTGTACTACAGCATATTCCTATATAACTAGTGTACTACATCATATTCCCTATATAGCTAGTGTACTACAGCATATTCCTATATAACTAGTGTACTACATAATATTCCTATAAAGCTAGTGTTCTACATCATATTCCCTATATAGCTAGTGCACTACATCATATTCCCTATATAACTAGTGTACTACATCATATTCCTATATAGCTAGTGTACTACATCATATTCCCTATATAACTAGTGTTCTACATCATATTCCCTATATAGCTAGTGCACTACATCATATTCCCTATATAGCTAGTGTACTACATCATATTCCCTATATAACTAGTGTTCTACATAATATTCCTATATAGCTAGTGCACTACATCATATTCCCTATATAGCTAGTGTACTACATCATATTCCCTATATAACTAGTGTTCTACATCATATTCCCTATATAGCTAGTGTACTACATAATATTCCTATATAGCTAGTGTTCTACATAATATTCCTATATAGCTAGTGCACTACATCATATTCCCTATATAGCTAGTGTACTACATCATATTCCCTATATAACTAGTGTTCTACATCATATTCCCTATATAACTAGTGTTCTACATCATATTCCCTATATAACTAGTGTACTACATCATATTCCCTATATAACTAGTGTACTACATCATATTCCCTATATAGCTAGTGTACTACATCATATTCCCTATATAACTAGTGTTCTACATCATATTCCATATATAACTAGTGTTCTACATCATATTCCCTATATAGCTAGTGTACTACATAATATTCCTATATAGCTAGTGTTCTACATCATATTCCCTATATAACTAGTGTACTACATCATATTCCCTATATAACTAGTGTACTACATAATATTCCTATATAGCTAGTGTTCTACATCATATTCCCTATATAGCTAGTGCACTACATCATATTCCCTATATAACTAGTGTACTACATCATATTCCTATATAACTAGTGTACTACATCATATTCCCTATATAACTAGTGTTCTACATCATATTCCCTATATAGCTAGTGTACTACATCATATTCCTATATAACTAGTGTACTACACCATATTCCCTATATAACTAGTGTACTACACCATATTCCCTGTTTCATGTTCTTGTCCCTGTTCCTGTTCCTGTCCCTGTTCCTGTTCCATGTTCCTGTCCATGTCCCGGTTCCTGTCCATGTTCCTCCTCATGTCCCTGTTCCTGTCCATGTCCCGGTTCCTGTCCATGTTCCTGTTCATGTCCCTGTTCCTGTCCATGTTCCTGTTCCTGTTCTTGTCCCTGTTCCTGTTCTTGTCCCTGTTCCTGTCCATGTTCCTGTTCATGTTCTTGTCCCTGTCCATGTTTCTGTCCATGTTCCTGTTCTTGTCCCTGTCCCTGTTCCTGTTCTTGTCCCTGTCCCTGTTCCTGTCCATGTTCCTGTTCTTGTCCCTGTCCATGTTCCTGTTCATGTCCCTGTCCATGTTCCTGTCCATGTTCCTGTTCCTGTTCATGTCCCTGTCCATGTTCCTGTTCTTGTCCCTGTCCATGTTCCTGTTCATGTCCCTGTCCATGTTCCTGTCCATGTTCCTGTTCATGTCCCTGTTCCTGTTCATGTCCCTGTCCATGTTCCTGTTCTTGTCCCTGTCCATGTTCCTGTTCTTGTCCCTGTTCCTGTCCCTGTCCATGTTCCTGTTCTTGTCCCTGTCCATGTTCCTGTTCTTGTCCCTGTTCCTGTCCCTGTCCATGTTCCTGTTCTTGTCCCTGTTCCTGTCCCTGTTCCTGTTCATGTTCTTGTCCCTGTTCCTGTCCCTGTCCCTGTTCCTGTTCTTGTCCCTGTCCCTGTTCCTGTTCCTATTCTTGTCCCTGTTCATGTCCCTGTTCCTGTTCTTGTCCCTGTTCCTGTCCATGTTCATGTCCCTGTTCCTGTTCATGTTCTTGTCCCTGTTCCTGTCCCTGTCCATGTCCCTGTTCCTGTCCATGTCCCTGTCCATGTTCCTGTTCATGTTCCTGTTCTTGTCCCTGTTCCTGTCCATGTTCCTATTCCTGTCCATGTTCCTGTCCATGTTCCTGTTCCTGTCCATGTCCCTGTTCCTGTTCCTATACATGTCCCTGTTCCTGTCCATGTCCCTGTTCCTATACATGTCCATGTCCCTGTTCCTGTCCATGTTCCTGTTCCTGTCCATGTTCCTGTTCATGTTCTTGTCCCTGTTCCTGTCCATGTTCCTGTTCTTGTCCCTGTTCCTGTTCATGTTCTTGTCCCTGTCCATGTTCCTGTCCATGTTCCTGTTCATGTCCCTCGTCCTGTCCCTGACCTTGTTCCTGTTCATGTTCTTGTCCATGTTCTTGTCCATGTCCCTGTTCCTGTCCCTGTCCATGTTCCTGTTCTTGTCCCTGTTCCTGTCCCTGTTCCTGTCCATGTCACTGTCCCTGTCCCTGTTCTTGTCCCTGTTCATGTCCCTGTTCCTGTTCTTGTCCCTGTTCCTGTCCATATTCCTGTTCCTGTTCCTGTACATGTCCCTGTTCCTGTCCATGTCCCTGTTCCTGTCCATGTTCCTATTCCTGTCCATGTTCCTGTCCATGTTCCTGTTCCTGTCCCTGTTCCTGTTCCTATCCATGTCCCTGTTCCTGTCCATGTCCCTGTTGTGGGGTTTTATAAAGGTTTTTTGACATGCTTAACTAACTATAAGCTAGTAGGGCTTCTTATGTGTTAAAGTTTGAATTGCTGACTCTTGTGAACCTGCATTTTCCATTGTTCTCACTCTTACCAGTGCTCAGGGCCTAACCATGAATATCAGCCTGAAATGTGTGTGTGTTAAAGATAGCGCTGTACTGTATGAAATATGTGTGTGTATGAAACAAATGTATCAGTAGTGTGAAGCTGTACTGTGTGGCCGAGACTGTGCTAATCTTAGAGAGACACAGGAGGGGGTGAATCAGGAGACTGCTGACCAGACAATAACAGATCAACTATACACACGAAAAACATATGTGAGGTTCTGAGTCATGCACTATAACCCAATACTATAACAAACATGATTGAATATTAGCAACTGTATGATATGTGATTGAATACTATAACAAACGTGATTGAATATTAGCTAACTGTTGGTCTGGGCGCCTGGGTGTCTGTGTGTGTGTGCTGAAAGTAACAGTTAGCTCAGATAAGAAGCTGGGAAGCTGTAGTTAGCCTTGAGCGAGAACAGTGGACATTGTGTGACAGGTGTGAATAGCTCAGACAATATTACAGAGCTGTCTGACCCCAGTCTTTGGGGTGAAGAAGCGTAATCTACACAGCAACAGCGACGGGACAACAGAGAGCGCAAAGGGGCTAGGACTAGCTTATGTGCCAACATCAACGATAGGCTGGGTAAGTCTAAACCACGCCCAGTCTCTACTCTGACAGGCCGGCTCGGAAGTGGGAACTATCTCTGTCATGAGTATTTATTATAATGTCTTTGTCAGTAACAAGTGTCTTCTCTGTTTCCACCCTGCGGGGTGGGGCAGTGGACCCGTATATACGAAAAATGCATTTGCCATTTATTAACTTTTGAATTAAACAATTATTTTAATCAAGTTCAGGTGTCCTATTGTTCCTATCTCAGTTGAACTTACGCAACCCTAACACTGTTCCTGTCCATGTCCCTGTTCCTGTCCATGTCCCTGTTCCTGTCCATGTTCCTGTTCCTGTTCTTGTCCATGTTCCTGTTCATGTTCCTGTTCATGTCCCTGTTCATGTCCCTGTTCCTATCCATGTTCCTGTTCCTGTTCCTGTTCATGTCCCTGTTCCTGTTCCATTGATAAATGACCCATTCTAAATCAAAACTCATTTAGCATATTACTAAAGAAAAGATTTAAATGGAGAATATTCTGGTGGGTGAAAATATGACCACTTGATGAGAGAACAGCTGTGCAGCCTGAGGCAAGGAACAAGAGCACAAGCTTTTTCCTTCTACTTTCTCAACTCATCAATAGTCTTTTGTCCCATCATGCAGCCTGTATATGTTTTGATTTCTAAGACGTTGTAAAGTTTGTATCATTCACAAGTAAAGCTGCTAAATAACTCTAAATCGAGTGTATAAGACCTGTTTCAAATGGTCACTTTTACTCTCAACATAGCCACTTCCTATGCTCACTCGCTCCATAATGGGAAACACATCCTTAATAATTATATTCAGCTAAGTTCATTATATTCTTCTTACTATCAAATCATATAATATAAAATAATTGCACAGGACTTGTAAATATATCTTGCCTGCTAACTGAACTAGCTAACTTTGGCATGGCCCTTAAATAACCGGCTGACAAAATGTCATGACTGCCACAGACTTAATAGGAACCAAGACTTAAAAATGACAGATATTGGAGGGAATTTTGGAACATAACTAACAAAATAACTTGTAACAAAAATGTATGCTTAATTCAGTACAAAGTAATGTATAGAATTCATTATACAAGAGACAAAATTCATAAATTCTACAGCACAACGGCAGAGTCATGTCTTAAGAGTAAAACTAACAATGACTCAATAATCCATGCCGTCTGGGAATGCTATAAAGTCCAAAAGTGATGGGCGGAGATAGAAAGTTGGCTGTCAGAAGATTTACAATGTAAATTTACTTTTAATTTGTCTGTCTGCATATTTCAAGACATGTCAGATTAGGGGGCAGTGAAATGCTCGATGGGTTGTACGATACTTTTCTCGTTAGCTATTTTTTTTTAAACGTATATTTCAAACCTGGAAATCAAGCAAAACTCCATCGTTAAGACAATGGAAAACTCATATGCTTCATTATCTAAATATTGAAAGAGCGTGGGCGATGGAGAGAAACAAAATGGCAGAGCGTAGAGAACAGGTGGTTCTGGGCAGGGGTGATGTTGTTCATGTTTGTCTATAGCATTATTTAGGATGCTTAAGACAGAAGCTTATACTACACTGAATAAAACACTTTAACAGTGCTGAAAGTGTGGTTTCACATTTTTTTTTAAATGTGCCTTCTAACGGGATTCGACCTCACGACATTCAATTACCTGACTGTTACCATAGTTCCCTACTCTACCTGCTACACTACCGGTCTGCTGAAACTATATTTATAAGTACTGTGTCCAATAGAGGTCAGTGTGTTTGAAAGCAGCTTAGAATAGAAGAAAGCACCGGAACCACGCTGAAATCAGTGGGATCTCACACTCTGCAACACACGGTTTGAAAAAGCAAGTGATCAAACGATGCTTCGGACATTGATGACGTACTTCTGAAAAAAGTAACACACACATCGACACACTGTGCTTCAAAGTTAGCTGCTTAGCGACTTGGACGCATGCCTCGAAGCTCCGTGTATCCAATTCAACATCACTACATGTAACATCCATCACAAGGTATAGTATGTGTATCAGGCATCATGTAACAGCCATCACAAGGTATAGTATGTGTATCAGGCATCATGTAACATCCATCACAAGGTATAGTATGTGTATCAGGCATCCTGTAACATACATCACAAGGTATAGTATGTGTATCAGGCATCATGTAACATCCATCACAAGGTATAGTATGTGTATCAGGCATCCTGTAACATACATCACAAGGTATAGTATGTGTATCAGGCATCATGTAACATCCATCACAAGGTATAGTATGTGTATCAGGCATCATGTAACATCCATCACAAGGTATAGTATGTACCTTGACAAACATGGTGTGTTTGTTCTCCTTGGCCAGCTCTCCCATCACATCGTTCATCTGACTGCACTGAGGGGCCCATGCTGCCTGGAAGTGGACCACCGTCAGGAACCTGGTGGAACAGAGAAGTCACATTAGATTGGAATGGGTGTAAGTCCGTAGGTGCACCGGTGAGGCTGAAGGAAGAGACAGGTGTCAGATCTCAGCATAGCAATAGGTCTGAAACAGCACAACTTTATAGTGACACACAGATTCATATGCTAAAGATGTGGGACATGCATGCACACTTGCCAACTACTGTCTACCATCAATAGGCCGAGCTAATTGACGTTGTTGACATCCATTAATTCTTACTTCCCATACACTGATGATCATGCAGGAGATCACTGACCAACTGAACATCACATGACTAGGACACTGGATCACAACAGGTCTTCTAGAATGAAACATTATTTTTATAGCCTACTTGTAATGATGGATTTCAAAAGCACAATAACTGAATGGACCTAGTTAGCTACCTAATTCTGACATGGGCAGGCACCTGATGTTATGTAGGATAACACTAGTCATGTCTGATAAAGGGGGTTAATCTCTCCCTTTCATATAAGAGCTAGACCTAACGTTACATTATCAGGCATAGAATATAATGTCTGCCTTATAGAAAGGCTCGGATAGCCCTGCCATATCGTGACAAGAATTCCACATGAGTTCAAGACACAAGAGCCTGACTGTTTATATCAGGTAAACACATCAGCATGTACAATGATCAATTACATTCACACCATGTACAATAAACATGTATGTTATTAGCTAGCTAGATGTTCCAAGGTCGTTGTCGTCCGACGACATGCTAAATCAAATATCCGCTAAAATAGCTAGCTAGTTAGTTGCACTTTCATTTGGAGCAGCTAGATAACGTTAGCTAGTTAACGTTCCCTAACCATGGTGAAGCTACATCACGCTAACGTTAGCTAGCTAGATTTCGATATAACAGAAAAGTAGCTATCATAGCAAGCTAAATATCATATGACGCATATCTGAATGAAAACCATTCAATGGCTAATTGCTTAAATGTCATGTTATGAAATTCTGCACATACTTGCCAGCCTTTGATAGCAAGTCCTCAAACTGCTGCGAGGATGTTGCCTCCACAAAATTCGCCATGTTTTCAGACATGTGTAATCGCTTACCGAGCGATTGTGTTCTATGTGGATTGCCAGAAGACACAAACCTTACTGTTCTGCTTGTTTACACTGAGCTGAACGGGGTCGGAACGCAATCATGGTTATATTAAAACACAGTGAACCCTGCGCTAGATATGGGTCTGAAAACGTACCTCCATGCAGGGATGGGATATGCCACTGTACTCCAAAATGTGGACTACAGTGGCATATCACATCCATGAATTTAGGTACATTTTCCGATCCATATCTCACCTGGCTCCAAAGTTAATTTAACGATGATTTTGTTCCGACTCCAGTGCAGCTCAGTGTAAACAAGCTAATGGTAGAGTCGGTATATTCTAGCAACTATATGTATGGAACAAGACATAACTACCTACACAGAGTCGGTCTATGACTGATCTATGAACTAAAATGAATAACTAACATGTAAAATACTATATTACTGTTTAATTGCACAATATTGTTATAATTCTAATGGAGAAAATGTGTTGAGCATGCATTTGGTAGCGGGGGGGGGGGGGAAGTAATTTGTCCTCATATTCCACAAACAAATTAAATCAATCGTATTTAATAAAGCGCTTTTATTTTACATCGGCAACTGTCACAAAGTGCAATACAGATAGCCCCCGCCCCCGCTACTTGAAATCGATTCTGATTGGCTGGAAGTCAAGCGGGGACGACACTTTGAAAAGTCAGCAGCAGAGAAATCAACAGGACGGTTGACGTGTCCTTGCGGTAGAAAAGCGAACTGAAAGTGAAATAGCTAGCTAGCAAGGTAGCCAGAGATTGAACCGTTTTGTAGCCACTACTAGTTGCAATTTCATTGATTTTGATATCGCAGCCGGACGTTTCTGAAAAGACCTCGTTAGTATTAACTAGTTAGCTAACACTGGACGTGTTGCATTTGTTTGCTTGCCAGCTATCTAACGTTACTGTTACCTTTGACATTTTGTTATTAAATTCAGTCGATAGATACTAAAAATAGGTATAATTTTCTACAACCATGGAATATATGACACCCCTCCAGAAGAAGAGACGCCACGAAGGGGACCTTCAAAACTGGAAAGATTGCCAAGCGGTATGACCTTAACCGCCCTTAGCTAGTTTATTGCCTTGAAACCCGACGTTGAATTGCATTGAACGATTAACGATGAAATACAATTATATTCAACAACATTCTGGATTGTAGAGGTCGTGAGAGGAAACTTCCCTGATTCAAGCGCACATTTCTGTCCGACGAAGAATTCAATGCAATTCAACGTCGGGTTTCCTGACAATAACGTTAACAGTAGCCTATTGCTTTAGTGAAAACATTGTTGCTATTGGTGTGTTTATAGTTTAGCTAACACCCGTCTAGCTAACTGGCTTTTGAAATAGCTATCCAGTTGGCGTGTTGCTATGTTTAGGCTAAATCAGTTAATAGTGATTTATAGGTTATCACGTGTGCATATATTTGTAATGCTACTAGTTTAGCTAACCTTGCATGGATATTTGGTTGTATGGGAGCTAGCTAGCTAAGCTAACGCATAGAGAACTAACTTTAGCCGGTGTTTACAAAAGGTAAAAGCACGTGTAACTATGACTACGTGCTACACAGTCTCTCACGAAGAAACGTTCTCTTAGTACATTAGCTAAGGGAATGCATGCCTATAACCATTTAACTAACTAGATCGATCATTACCTGTCACGTTATACAACTATGCTGCGTTGTTTGAATCGTCAGAAACGACTGTGCAACGGAGTGGGAGTTTGCATCCAGGTTGAACATGGCGGCATGGTGACTGACAGTGCCATGGATACATGGGATGCCAGCATGCAACAGCAGGGTGTCCCAAACAGCAACAGCGGTGTCAGCGTCAACCACCCAGCTTCTAACATGGTAGATATGCGTATTCAACTATTTTGGAATCTTTGTTGCTACAGTCGAGGCCTATATTCCAAAGGAGTTAGCCTCCCACATGCATTGCAGGAGTGTTTTTATGGTCCATGTTTTCCTCCTGAATGACGATGCTGTAGTAGTAATAAAGGTTCATAGGTCAAGCAGTAAGGGACACTAGGCGTACCCATGACAACATGCTTCCTCAACATCTGATCTCTAAGGTGTAGCCTTAGCTATCTTTATGACAGTTTTTCTCAGTGCTGGTGATGTCAAGGAAGCAATAACTATTTGGGGAAATTGCATCTCATCCTTACCCAAGGAATGTGGCTTGTGCCACAATATTGACATGATATTTGTATATCGTTTCACTCCACTGTGGAATTGTACTTCTGTCATAATCAGTATACTTTGAATAGGCTTGTCTTCTATGCAGTGTTCATCCTCAAATGTTTATTTGCAGAATTACAATATGACAATCCATTAAATAATCGAGTGTAATTCTTGCCGTAAATAACCCTCCGGGCTGGTGTTTTCTCTTGTACAGGTCTATGCAGTCCAAGGCAGCCAACGTTGTAATCGGTGCCTGGCAGGGGAGCCTGTAAGTAGTGTCCTGATCTTTGCCTGAACATCTCCCAGTAGTGTGGATGACTGATATCATATGTCCGTGTGTAGGCCTAACCCAGCATGTTGTACAAGTCATCCGGAAACACCAAAAACAAATGTCTCATCAGTGGCAATGGGATTTAACAGCTATAGCACATTATAATCAAACATTCCTTATGCTAATATGGGATATTATGTCTTTTACTTTGGGGACAATTGTTGCACCTACAAAATCAACATAATAAAATATGCCCATTTTAGAAGGGTTGGCCCTCAGGCTAAAGAACCTACCATATTGATCATGGAGCGCCTTGTACTTCATGCTCACCTTGGGCCGAGTCAGCATTCTGGACTTTCTAATGTCAAAAGGGTTAATCAGTCCCTCCAGGTTTCTGCAATGACTTTTTTGTTGTTGCTAAATCAATAATTGCCTGCGTATTATGCGAGGGCTTGTAAATTTGACCAATCACTGCACACTTTCCACGTGCAACAGTCAAATCATCGCAATATTGTCACATAAAACAGGCCCATCACCGCAGTACAAAGATAGGGCTTGCAATTTCAACCAATCGGAGTACATTTACTGCATAATATAGTTATGAAGCCACACATCAACAAATCCCCCCCCCCCCCCCCCCCCATCAGCACAGTTTCACAACAAATTGGACTAAATCATAGCATATTGCCATGCAAAATGTCAGGATTGCCACAGCAAAATCAAGCCGTTTGCCCTGCAAAAATCCCATCAAAATGCTGGCGGGACTGGTTAATGAACATGACATGGGTTCAGTCCCAAATGGCACCCTATTCCTGATTATAGTGCACTACCCTATTCCCCACATAGTGCACTATATAGTGGAGAGGGTGTCATTTGGGATGCTCCCATCATGTAAATGGTTTGTTCCATAAAGATTACCTGTCACATAATGAGTCTCTTCTCAGGGGCACATTAACCACATCATGGGGTATTGATCGGTTATCGTCATGATCAGAGATCGTTTGAAGAACTGAAGGATCCTTGAGGATGAAGAGAATGATTGATTGATTGATTGATCAAGGCCATTGTGGCTGTGAACGTTTTATCAGTGTGCCTTTTCTCTCGCTTTTAACCACAAGCACTGTATGCTTCATGTATAGCCTCACATGTTTACACTACCAAACACTGTTATTGGGAAAATGGCTACTAGCCAGACAGTAGACATAGTCATTTCGTACTGTCTTACTAACATTCTGTTTGAATGGAAAGATGACCACTACAGTGTAGTCCACATACAACCATAAGGAATGAGCCATCAAGCCACAATTAATACTATCACTTTACAATGTAATGTGGATACTCACTTAAAGTCAATGGATGTATTTTTTTTTAAATTACTTATTGTCCCAGTATCAAGACTCCTTCTAAAGCTGCCAGAAAATATACATGTAAATAATAATATTGATAAGTAAAAACTTTTAAAGTTATATAATTGTTAACCTTTTTGAAATGGATAATCCTGTCTGCAAATATATTTTTGTGAAATAAATATTTTATATATTTTTCTAAAATGTAATTGGCTGAATAATAAAATAAGAAGTTTGTAACAATATTTGTGCTAATCATTTAATTTTGGAATGTGTCCTGAATTTAGTGTTAATCTCATTAACAGTTTCATCCAGTTTTCAATAGTTTGATCTACACTTGAAATGTAGAGCCGTTTGACAATGATTTGTCTATTTCCCACTAGAGTTGGTTTTGTGTTGTCTTACAGTGATTTGAAGCCAGTTTCCAGCTTGCCAAGCAGTGATTTTTATGCAAGGAATAGACATTAGTTGATGCTGTTAAATTTCAGGTTATGACTCAATGTAATAGTTTTTATTTTTAGTACAAAGAAAAACAACTTTCAATAAAGTATGATTTGATGAACAATGTGTGGACGTTTAGATGTGTTTTTGTGATTTATTGTTTCTTCACTGTTATTCAATAACTTTTTAATATGAAGTTTATTTCCACATGTCATCTGTTCACAGGCTTCTACTGCCTGCTGTCCATTGTGGATCTTTACCATTAGGCAGTCTGGTATGTTTACTAGTGGATTATATGTGAACAGCATTTATTCTGTTTCATTTTAGTCTCTTGTTTGAGGATATGTTCCATATTACTGCTAGCTGTGTTTGTCAGGAGGTAGCTTCTACTGTAGCTATCATCACCATTCTTATTCATGGAGTTGAACTAGATCACACATTTTTCAGGCCACTTCTCTATGCCAGTATTTTTCAACTCCCCTGCCTTCTAGAATGTTAGCATAGTCCGTATCCTATCCTTCTAGAACATTAGCATAGTCCTTATCCTACCCTTCTAGAACGTTACAATGCTCTGTATCCTACCCTTCTAGAACATTAGCATAGTCCGTATCCTACCCTTCTAGAACGTTACCATGCTCCGTATCCTATCCTTCTAGAACGTTAGCATGCTCCGTATCCTATCCTTCTAGAACGTTAGCATAGTCCGTATCCTATCCTTCTAGAACATTAGCATAGTCCGTATCCTATCCTTCTAGAACGTTAGCATGCTCCGTATCCTATCCTTCTAGAACATTAGCATAGTCCTTATCCTACCCTTCTAGAACGTTAGCATAGTCCGTATCCTATCCTTCTAGAACGTTAGCATGCTCCGTATCCTACCCTTCTCGAACGTTAGCATGCTCCGTATCCTACCCTTCTAGAACGTTAGCATGCTCCGTATCCTATCCTTCTAGAACATTAGCATAGTCCGTATCCTATCCTTCTAGAACGTTAGCATGCTCCGTATCCTACCCTTCTAGAACGTTAGCATGCTCCGTATCCTACCCTTCTAGAACGTTAGCATAGTCCGTATCCTACCCTTCTAGAATGTTACCATTCTCATTTGGGTGTTGTATCCTAACCTTTATGATAGTTTCCAGTCCACCTCATATGATACGAAGTGAATGGCAGTTATAATGCCGCGATGAATAATATAATCATAGATGTCAGGGTATCAACATTATGGCTCAACAGATGCAATAGGGGAGGGCAAAAGTTTTGAGGAAAGTCAACCAGGATGGATTAATGTGTTCTCACACAAAGCTAGACCTGGGGGAAATGGCTCCGAGGGCCTAGATTTTCAATAATGTAAGACAACAAAGCATAAGCTTGAAACCTGCTGCAATATGCTACAAGTGTAAAGAGCTTAGCTGCTAATAAAATGGAAAAGAGAAATACCCTCCAACTCATATTGGGAGATCAAGTATGCCCCAGAAGAGCCCTTCATGAAGACGTAATGAGCAGGCTGATGATATAGGGATGCGTCCAAAATGGCACCCTACATAGTGCACTACTTTGGACCAGGGCCCATAGGGCTATGGTCCAAAGTAGTGCACTATGTAGGATATAGGGTGCTATTTTGGATGGATGCATACCAACCCTGACAAGTATCATTTTATGGATGTGGAAATATTTTGATTTCCTTAGGGATGTTTTGGACAATTGCACTTTTCATGTTCCCTTTTGGTCCCCTCTATTTTCTCCTGATCATCTGACTGGTCTGACTGCTACTGACACCCTGGTCTGACTGCTACTGACACCCTGATCTGACTGCTACTGACACCCTGGTCTGACTGCTACTGACACCCTGATAGGTCTGACTCCTGGAATCTGACCAGCTTCTCCACAGGGAACCAGACAGGTGTAATGGTTTCTCTGCTGAACAGCACTAGGCCAGACTCCTGGAATCTGACCTGCTTCTCCACAGGGAACCAGACAGGTGTAATGGTTTCTCTGCTGAACAGCACTAGGCCAGACTCCTGGAATCTGACCTGCTTCTCCACAGGGAACCAGACAGATGTAATGGTTTCTCTGCTGAACGTCACTAGGTCAGACTCCTGGAATCTGACCTGCTTCTCCACAGGGAACCAGACAGATGTAATGGTTTCTCTGCTGAACAGCACTAGGTCAGACTCCTGGAATCTGACCTGCTTCTCCACAGGGAACCAGACAGATGTAATGGTTTCTCTGCTGAACAGCACTAGGTCAGACTCCTGGAATCTGACCTGCTTCTCCACAGGGAACCAGACAGATGTAATGGTTTCTCTGCTGAACGTCACTAGGTCAGACTCCTGGAATCTGACCTGCTTCTCCACAGGGAACCAGACAGATGTAATGGTTTCTCTGCTGAACAGCACTAGGTCAGACCCTAGGAATCTGACCTGCTTCTCCACAGGGAACCAGACAGATGTCATGGTTTCTCTGCTGAACATCACTAGGTCAGACTCCTGGAATCTGACCTGCTTCTCCACAGGGAACCAGACAGATGTAATGGTTTCTCTGCTGAACATCACTAGGTCAGACTCCTGGAATCTGACCTGCTTCTCCACAGGGAACCAGACAGATGTAATGGTTTCTCTGCTGAACATCACTAGGTCAGACTCCTGGAATCTCGTCAGCTGATGTACAAATCATCATTGACTAACTTTGTAGTACATTAACATTGTATTGCTTATTTTATTGCCTTATGCTGTATATAGCATTTGAGTATTAGTTTTCAATATTTTTTTATCTGTGTTTTAGATTCAGTGAATCATTAAAGAATAAGAGATGCTAAGAAAGGTGACAGTTTCTCGTTCTGCTCTTTATTAAACTCTGACCTTTAACCTTTATGAATGTGTCCTTCACTGGATCCCATCTTACAGCATGTTCACCTACTTTGGTTCAGGCTTTGATTCACAATATTGCATTTAAAGTTCCACCCCATGTAGTGCAAGGTGACCCCGCTCTCCATTGTTCCCAATGGGAACTCTATACTCGTGGAGGCCTTTCTTGTCCCTCCTCAAAACGTAGTCCCCTTCAGTAACAAGAGTTCTACAGAGATGCAGAACAAAAGGCCATGCACAAAGACAGCCTTTTCTACAGTCTTGGTGGGATGGTGCTCTGTTGAACTGTTACAAATTGCTGATCAGTGTTTTGAAGCAAGGCGAGGAGAACCAATAACTAACTGCTCTATTAATAATTCATAGCGCTGAGCGATTAGTGCTTTTTGAGGCCTGTTTAAGTTCGATAATTCAAATATAATCCGTTTTCAATTTCGATTTTGGAAAAATGTATTATTTTTAACGTTAAATGCACTATGCATTATGTGGGTTGAATGCTGTAACGTAAAACAATTAATGTAAGTCCCATGATGGTAGGGGACTGCCCATTACTGCTTATCACCCATTAACCATTATTTATTCACATTACTTTAATAAAATATTTCAGTTTTTGTGTATATTAAATGTTTTATTTAATTACTTTATTTAATTCTAAGTCATCTCATCTATGTAGCGCTGCTGTCCATGCTTTCTGACAAAATCACTATTTTAGTAGTTCTTCAAAGTAATTAAGGCATACTTTTATGACTGCTGAATACCAACTATCAATCACTAAGATCATGTATTTTCAGGTAGAGATACCTCCCGAAGAAACTGCATTCTCTTTTGTGACAGGCGGACAAGTAGGCGCACAATGGATTATGGTCATTGTAGTTAATTACCACGATTTCTCCGTTAAACTATGTCGAGTATTGGCCTGTTGGAAACTACAACTCCCTACTACATCACACAGTTCGGGCTGGATCTTATTTATCTCTACAGAAACTGCAATGTTGAGTTCAATTATGCAATGTGCATAATTGAACCGACGTTGGTGAATTATATTATTTAAAAAAAGAAAAATACCCCAAAAGTAGGTTAATCGCTCAACACTAGTAATTATAAACCATACAATAGCTAACAGTGCATTGTGAATTATATGGTCCCGTCCGACAACAAATTGAACAAAGTAAATATTCCCAATGCGAAGTGTAAAATGACTTCAATTACTGAGCCAATTTGTTCTAATTCACTATTGTATACAAACACTTAACCCTGTCATGGTCATACCTATATAATGAGTGTTCGAAGTACACCTTGAATTCCCCTCTTATTTGACGTGAACCCATAACCAAGGGGCAAACAGTTTACAGCAAATTCCAAGGTCATAAACTGTTAAATGGCCAGCTAAAAGACAACAGAACATTGAAGCTAAATTCTTAGTTGCTACATCCATTTTTAGACATAAACTTATGATATATACTCATCGATGCTTAAAGAATAGAACTTATAAATGAGTGTAGTTCAACTGTCGTACTCCATCAGAGGCCAAAATATATGATTTTTTCACTCCAATGTCTGTAAACAACATAAATGTAAAGATATATATACAGTTGAAGTCGGAGGTTTACATACACTAAGGTTGGAGTCATTAAAACTTGTTTTTCTACCACTCCACAAATTTATTTTTAACAAACTATAGTTTTGGCAAGTCAGTTAGGATATCTACTTTGTGCATGACACAAGTCATTTTCCCAACAATTGTTTACAGACAGATTATTTCACTTATAATTCAATGTATCACAATTCCAGTGGGTCAGAAGTTTACATACACTAAGTTGACTGTGCGTTTAAACAGCTTTGAAAATTCCAGAAAATTATGTTATGGCTTTAGAAGATTCTGATAGGCTAATTAAAATGATTTGAGTCAATTGGAGGTGTACCTGTGGATGTATGTCAAGGCCTACCTTCAAACTCAGTGCCTCTTTGCTTGACATCATGGGAAAATCAAAAGAAATCAGCCAAGACCTCAGAAAAAAAATTGCCGACCTCCACAAGACTGGTTCATCCTAGGGAGCAATTTCCAAACGCCTGAAGGTACCACGTTCATCTGTACAAACAATACTACGCAAGTATAAACACCATAGGACCACGCAGCCATCATACCGCTCAGGAAGGAGACGTGTTCTGTCTCCTAGAGATGAACGTACTTTGGTGTGAAAAGTGCAAATCAATCCCAGAACAACAGCAAAAGACCTTGTGAAGATGCTGGAGGAAACAGGTACAAAAGTATCTATATCCACAGTAAAACAAGTCCTGTATCGACATAACCTGAAAGGCCGGTCAGCAAGGAAGAAGCCACTGCTCATAAACCGCCAAAAAAGCCAGACTATGTTTTTCAACTGCACGTGGGGAAAAAGATCGTACTTTTTGGAGAAATGTCCTCTGGTCTGATGAAACAAAAATAGAACTGTTGGCCATAATGACCATCGTTATGTTTGGAGGAAAAAGGGGGAGGCTTGCAAGCCGAAGAACACCATCCCAACCGTGAAGCACGGGGGTGGCAGCATCATGTTGTGGGGGTGCTTTGCTGCAGGAGGGTCTGGTGCGCTTCACAAAATAGATGGCATCATGAGGCAGGAAAATGATGTGGATATATTGAAGCAACATCAAGACATCAGTCAGGAAATTAAAGCTTGGTCGCAAATGGGTCTTCCAAATGGACAATGACCCAAAGCATACTTCCAAAGTTGTGTCAAAATGGCTTAAGGACAACAAAGTCAAGGTATTGGAGTGGCCATCACAAAGCCCTGACCTCAATCCTATAGAAAATTTGTGGGCAGAACTGAAAAAGCATGTGCAAGCAAGGAGGCCTACAAACCTGACTCAGTTGCACCAGCTCTGTTAGGAGGAATGGACCAAAATTCACCCAACTTATTGTGGGAAGCTTGTGGAAGGCTACCCGAAACGTTTGACCCAAGTTAAACAATTTCAAGGCAATGCTACCAAATACTAATTGAGTGTATGTAAACTTCTGACCCACTGGGAATGTGATGAAATAAATAAAATCTGAAATAAATAATTCTCTCTACTATTATTCTGACATTTCACATTCTTAAAATGAAGTGGTGATCCTAACTGACCTAAGAGAGGGAATTTTTACTATAATTAAATGTCAGGAATTGCGAAAAACTGAGTTTAAATGTATTTGGCTAAGGTGTATGTAAACGTGCGACTTCAACTGTATATAAATATATATACATATATATGGTCTCGAGCCTTGTTAAAACTATAATTCTGATATCATTACATTTCTCTAGGCCCATCCCTCAGCTTTTTACCAAAACAATGGTGTGTTGTCTGCTTTGTTATTGTTTTCAACTGCAGATTCTAGCTTTAAAGCAATATTTTTTATTGTGTTTTATGAATTAAAGGGTGACAGTTTTATTTGTATACTACTGCAACTCTCCAGTTTTTTTTATTATTCTCCAGAACATCCCCCTCCCCCATCCCTCCAGGAAATAAAACCATACAAACATGGATACTGTTTTATGTTAAAGGTTATGTACTGAAATCACTTTTGTCTCTTGCTGTGCTCTTGACAGTAGCTCCCATTACTCCTTGTGCCCAAAGGAATCCCTCAAGACTTCCTGCAACATACACGGTACCATGAAACTATTTAAGTGGCGTGCCTGTGTCGACCTGTCAGTCACCACCAGTCACATGCGACTAATGGCAGAGCTGCTGGAAGGGGTACCAAACACATGAAAGAACAGGACTCCTTTCAGAGAGATATCTTAATGTCAGGCTGAGTGTCAGGACAGGAATAGGTACTGTAGTTTGAACAAAGCTTTCAGAGAGGTAAGGCCAAACAGTGGAGGAGGGCAGAGTAGAGACAGAGACTGTTAATGCATAATGTTTTATCTGATCCCAAGGCCCCCCATAACGAATAATAAATATATTATGAATTAACAATGACTTGTGGTGTTCACCTCTGCTCTGCATGCGTTCGGTGGCTTGTTTGCCTCTGAGCATAACCTCTGCTTGTACATTTGTTTGGAGGTGTTTGCAGAGGATTGGCGGCGGTGCACCTTGCTGTTGTTTAAATGTTAAATCAGATCTGTGTCAACGAGGGGAGAAGCTGCGTGCACGGTGGGGGTCCCTGGGGACGGGTGAGAAGTTAAAGGGCGTTAAGATTCTGCTCTCTGAGGGACCTGAGGGACCCCACCTGTTATTCCTCACGTGTCTAACGAACCACATTCACCATCTCGTCTACTGTTGCTTCATTTACTTCCTTTATTCACCTGCTTCAGTGGCCATTTTAGCATGTGGCTGAAAATATGCAGCCCGAAGTCAAACGAGAGCGGATACGAACGTAAGTCCAAAAAAGTAAATGTTCATTGCTTTAACTAAATTATGACAAAATGTTGAGAACATGTTGAGCAATGTAATACAAAACAAGTAATTTTTTTAAATAAGTTACGTTACACGTTATGTTGGCTGACAATTTGTTAGCTTCGCCACTAGCCAGTGTCCTGGGAAATGTTCTTGTTACTTACAACCTCATGCTAATCGCATTAGCCTACGTTAGCTCAACCATCCCGTGGAAGGGACACCGATCCCGAAGAAGTTTTAAACAAATGTGGTTTCTACTGACAATTCAGATGTACAAACTATGGCATAAGGGGACGACGAGCGCATAAGAAGCAATCTGTCATTTCGATTAAGGCAATGAGCGAGCTAGGACAGACATAGTCAACTATTTGTTCAGTAATGTTTAAGTGTACAGTGACAGAATTCAGTATTCTCCGTGTACACCAAGTCAGAACCATAGGGTATATAAGGGGGCATATAAGCAGACAATGAAAGATCTTACAATATTCAATGATTACATTTCTCTAAAACAGGCTATGGGCTACATGTGCACCTCCATGTCAAAACAGTAGGGTAAATTATGAGGGTGAAAGTGACCTAATTATTAGGGTAAGACACATGGGCTACTAACAGCTTACTACACA
Organism: Salvelinus alpinus; assembly: GCF_045679555.1. NCBI lineage: Eukaryota > Metazoa > Chordata > Actinopteri > Salmoniformes > Salmonidae > Salvelinus > Salvelinus alpinus. Next base: position 98,968,417 of record NC_092088.1, read on the forward strand.
ACATACACTTAGTATTACTTTCTTAGCTACAGTATACATATCTCCCTGGAATATAACATAATTTATGCAACAGCATACAAGATATTTTTGGACTCACTTTGTTGTGCTTTGCTCACTAGAACAGGTAGGTGGCGCGGCCGTCCTTTCTGAAAACATTTTGTCATCCAACATTGTCATCAAAGTCTGGCATTTATGGTGCTTTCAAGACAGCTCGGAACTCGGAGGAAAAAAAACAAGGTTGAATCACGACATCAGTGATCTTCAGGTCGGAGCTCTAGAAAGAGGCCCGAGTTCCCGACTTGGAATTCCAAGTTGGATGACAGTTCAAAACGTATTTTCCCAGTCAGAGCTTGTTTTTTCCAGTTCCGAGTTTCCAGGTGTTTTGATCGCGGCAGAAGTCATGCTGGATTGACAGCATGGCCAATGTTGAATGTTTGTTATTTTAAGCTTAGAAAAGAGACCCTTAAACCCAGACTTGGACCACACACCCACTCCACTGAATCGCAGGTTAGTGATGCTTTACAATGCTTGCAGGTAGCCACTGATTCCATCCAAACCACTCATTGTTGAGTTTGCGCTTTCCAACTTGTTGTGTGATGTTTATGTCCAATGGCCGATGAACACAGATACGTTTTATCTTTAATTTCTCTTCATAATTTCGGCTTCATACGAGAATGATTGATATTTTCCAGTAGATTGTCGACTTCATGATAATGACTGATAACTTGCTAGCTAAGCTACGGTAGATATAACATGATTTGACGTCATTTTATCTGTGGCCAGATAAAAGCCTTCTTGGATGGCCAGTTCTAATGTAACTCTATGGTAGCACACGAGGAGCTTGAATTGTTCGAGCTATACCTGTAAATTTAGTGGTGACATAGTGTCCCCATGAGTGAGAGAACACTGAGCCAATCACAGTGCAACTAGAGAACATGACCAACCCCTACGCTCCGTATTTTCCGCTGGCTGCCCCACCACCACAGAAAGCACTGAGCTAGGCTGCCCCACCACCACAGAAAGCACTGAGCTAGGCTGCCCCACCACCACAGAGAGCACTGAGCTAGGCTGCCCCACCACCACAGAAAGCACTGAGCTAGGCTGCCCCACCACCACAGAGAGCACTGAGCTAGGCTGCCCCACCACCACAGAAAGCACTGAGCTAGGCTGCCCCACCACCACAGAGAGCACTGAGCTAGGCTGCCCCACCACCACAGAAAGCACTGAGCTAGGCTGCCCCACCACCACAGAAAGCACTGAGCCAGGCTGCCCCACCACCACAGAGAGCACTGAGCTAGGCTGCCCCACCACCACCACAGAAAGCACTGAGCTAGGCTGCCCCACCACCACCACAGAAAGCACTGAGCTAGGCTGCCCCACCACCACCACAGAGAGCACTGAACTAGGCTGAAACACTTTGAAACATTTTGGTGCTGCCTTCCTCAAGAAAGCAAAAAAGAGACCATGTTTGTATGCAGCTTTATTAACTCATATGTATTTTTTTTATACATTGTTTGCAAACTGATATGTGACACGTATTATAATGCCAAAATAACATGCAAAACAGGCAACAACAACAACAACAAAAATAAAGTATTTTTTAAGTGAATGGTTTTAGCTAAACAGGTGGGGCTCAAAACAGAGGCCTCTCTGCCCTGAATGACTGGTCGCCACTGACCTGCTTTACTTCCCAGAGATGACAATTCTGACTGGCTGACTGCTGATGCTGCTGCTGATGCTGATGGTCAAATATTCATTAGTACACACAAACACACACACACACAACCCTTTTTAATAGAGGAACACAGTGTTTTCTCTGGGAGGGACAGAATGATCAACAAACAAGAACTGGCTGTGATGTTCTGCATGTCTCTTATGTAATTACAATACAAACTCTTCAGCTAAACTCCACTATGTGTTTAAATCTGTAGGAATATTCCTCATGAATAGTCTTGCAGGAAACAACAGAGATGTTGTGTCTGTCCCAAATGGCACCCTATTCCCTATTTAGTGCACTACTATGGCACCCTATTCCCTATTTAGTGCACTACTTTTGACCAGGGTCTATAGGGTGCCATTTTGGGATGTTGCAGGGGATTATCTGATCAAAGCTTTGGTTTCTTAATCTGCCCAATTAATCTATTTATTGCCATGGTTCTAATGAAGACTCGGTCCATATGCCAGTCTCTTTCTCTCTGTCTCTCTGCCATGCTTCTCTTCCTCCCCCCAATATGGGCTGCAGAAAGTAGGACAAGTCACCACAAGGGGGTTTTGTTTACAGTAATTATGTCTCTGTTTGTTTTGAGAGATTTCAACAGTGCAGAGATATTTAATGTACAGCTGCACACATTATTAGACTATAACCAGGTTTCCATCCGTTTTTATGCGAGTAAAGTAAATGTCGGATAAAAAGAAAAAGAAAAACAGGCCTAATGGAAATAGCGAATTTGTCAGTCAACTTTCCAAATGTCGACAAAACAAAACACGGTAGACAAGCTGGGATCGTTTTGTATTTGTAATATTAATTAGGCGATGTGAGAAATGGCGGTGGAAACGCTTTCGATGCGCAAATATAGATATATAATAACCTTCATATGGAAGTAAACTTGGAGTCGGGTGGTGACACACTGTGTGGTCCTCCCACTATGACTCGGGAAAGCATGCCGTTTATTAAGCTCCATATTAAATACGTTCTGATGAACTTCACAGGGTGGTGAAAGTCTAAGGTGATGAGCTAGATGCTCTGTTCTAGTAAATGTTGAGGGTCTTATTCTGATCAATGCTTGTCTGCCATTTGACTGTCAAATCATCTCACTCTTTTGTTCCTATTTAATCATGTAGGCTAAATCCGCACTGTATCTGCCAGCTGTTGGCTAGAGCGCAGGTACCAATACAGTCTGTTGGCTAGAGCGCAGGTACCAATACCAGTGGCCACTTTCGCTATATAACTCACATTTTTTTGGGAACAAAACCATCAGTAGAGTTGAAGATGGGATGGTACATAAGAATTTAACCGCAAACGTTGTTTTGGTGTGCTCTACGTCATCACACACTTCCTTGTATCCGCAAACTAAACCAAAATATATCTCACTCTCTTTTCTCCTTCTTTCTCCATCTTGATATCTTGATCGCTCCCTCTCCCTGCATGTCTCTGTCTCTCTCCCTCCCTGTCTCTCTCTCCCTCCCTGTCTCTCTCTCCCTCCCTGTCTCTCTCTCCCTCCCTGTCTCTCTCCCTCCCTGTCTCTCTCCCTCCCTGTCTCTTTGTCTGTCTCTATCTTCTCTCCCTGCATGTCTCTCTCTCTCTCTCCCTCCCTGTCTCTTTGTCTCTCTCGAAGTCTGTCTGTCTGTCTGTCTGTCTGTATCTTCTCTCCCTCCCTGTCTGTCTCTCTCTCTCCCTCTCTCCCTGTCTGTATCTCTCTCTCTCTCCCTCCCTCCCTCCCTCCCTCCCTCCCTCCCTCCCCCCCTCCCTCCCTCCCTCCCTCCCTCCCTCCCTCTCTCTCTCTCCCTGGCTGTCTCCCTGTATGTCTGTCTCTCTCACTCTCACACACACTTGTTATTCTATCCTCATGGGAACCTAAAATGTATTTCCCTTTTATTTTCCCTAACTGTAACCCCTAACCCTAATTCTAACCCAACCCAACCCTAATTCTAACCCTAAACCTAACCCATAAACTTAACATAGCCTTTGCCCTCATGGGGAAGTCGCAAATGTTCCCACAAGGGAGAATTTTCCTTGTTTTTACCATCCTTGTGGGGACATTTGGGAATTCTAGGTCCCCATGAGGATAGAAGACCACACAGGCACAGACACAGGCACAGACACAGGCACAGACACAGGCACAGACACAGGCACAGACACAGGCACAGACACAGGCACAGACACAGGCACAGACACAGGCACAGACACAGACACAGGCACAGACACAGACACAGACACAGACACAGACACCGACACCGACACAGACAAAGGGAAATTAAATATGTTGCAAATGATGAGTGAGGCTGTTGAACTCTGATGATGAATCAGGAAGTGTTTCCTCTGCTTTACCACTTAGCCACCTCTAAAGGTCCCTCCCCCCTCCTCTTTGTCATTAAGGGAAAGGGGGATACCTAGTCAGTTGTACAACTGAATGCATTCAACTGAAATGTGTCTTCTGCATTTAACCCAACCCCTCTGAATCAGAGAGGTGCGGGGGGGCTGCCATCATCGACATCCACGTCTTCGGCGCCCGGGGAACAGTGGGTTAACTTCCTTGCTCAGGGGCAGAACGACAGATTTTTACCTTGTCAGCTCGGGGATTCGATCCAGTGACCTTTCGGGTTACTGGCCCAGCGCTCCTACCTGCCAGTTAGGGGGTATTGTTTGTAGATTGTTGAGGAAAAATGTAATTTAATCCATTTTAGAATAGGGTTGTAACGTAACAAAATTTGTAAAAAGGGGAAGGTGATCAGAATACTTTCTGTATGCGGTGAATTTTCTAAACTTTTAGTACAAAAGTCCAAACTGGTAACATTTATGGTGCAGCATGTTTTCCATTAAAAACCTTTTCTTGTGTTTTGTTTGGAGATATCTTTCACCACACAACCAATCCAAAAATATGTTTACTGTGAAATATCATGAGAACATTGATTTAATCACTAAAATCATAACACAATGACATCTTTAAATGTAGTTATTTTAACAACTAGTTTAACCAATAACAATCAAAATTTACTTAAAATCCAATTTCTTTAATTTCTATCCCAATGTGTGATCATTGAAGACATCTTTCACAATCATTGATGCAAGAAAATACATTTATTTTTTTTATCTATAATGACACTATAGGTGTAGTCAAATGAAGCACATTAAATGAATGAAAGACACATAACATGTAGCAGGTGCTAGTTAGCATCAAGCCTGTCTGGAGCATTTGACCATAGATCTCATCCATATCAGAGTAAATGTCCTCGTTGTTCATACACCTGGGGAAAAACTGTTGGTTAATTCAAAGGTATCCCCCTTTCCCTTACAGTACAAGTCAAAAGTTTGGACACACCTACTCATTCAACCAAGCTGGTTGAGAGAATGCCAAGAGTGTGCAAAGCTGTCATCAAGGCAAAGGGTGGCTACTTTGAAGAATCTCAAATCTCAAATATATTTTGATCTGTTTAACTCTTTTCTGGTTACTACATGATTCCATATGTGTCATTTCATAGTTTTGATGTCTTCTCTATTACTCTAGAATGTAGAAAATAGTAAAATAAATAAATGAAGAAAAACCCTTGAACGAGTAGTTGTGTCCAAACTTTTGACTGGTAGTGTAGGTCTGGGTTGATGTCATTGCATGCCTCATCCATGGCCTGAAGGCCTGAAGGAAGGTGGTATGCTCATGGGCATAGCAATCATGTACTGTCCACATGTACTGTAATCATGTATAGTATTTCTGTATTGTTGTCACGCCCTGAACATAGAGAGCCCTTGGTTCTCTATGGTATTGTAGGTCAGGGCGTGACTAGGGCGGTGTTCTAGTTTTCCTATTTCTATGTTGGTGTACTTGGTATGGTTCCCAATTAGAGGCAGCTGATTATCGTTGGCTCTAATTGGGGATCATATTTAAGTTCTCCATTGTTCCCACCTGGGTTGTGGGATATTGTTTGTGTGAGTGTTTTTTGTGCACCACGACTTTCACGTTTTGTTGTTTGTTTCTTGTTTTGTTGAAGTTTTACGGTGAATAACGATGTGGAACTCTACGCTGCGCCTTGGTCCGTCTTTAATCACGAGCGTGACAATTGTGGTGGTCCTTTGTGGTGCAGTTAGTAAGCACATGGCACGAGCAACATTTGAGTTGTAGGTTGAATTCCTGCTGGGGTCACATACAAAAATGTATGGACTCACTGTTGTCACTTTGGATAAAAACGCCAGCTACGTAAATGGCATATATTACAGTATTACAGTACTCTATTGGCATATATTACAGTATTACAATACTCTATTGGCATATATTACAGTATTACAGTAGTCTATTGGCATATATTACAGTATTACAATACTCTATTGGCATATGTTACAGTATTACAGCACTTTATTGGCATATATTACAGTATTACAATACTCTATTGGCATATGTTACAGTATTACAATACTCTATTGGCATATATTACAGTACTCTATTGGCATATATTACAGTATTACAATACTCTATTGGCATATATTACAGTATCACAGTACTCTGTTGGCATATATTACAGTATCACAGTACTCTGTTGGCATATATTAAGTTATTACAGTACTCTATTGGCATATATTAGAGTATTACAGTACTCTGTTGGCATATATTACAGTACTACAGTTTTATTTTGTATTTTTTTAAACTATGTAATATCATTTATGTAATTTAACTAAGCAAGTCAGTTAAGAACAAATTATTATTTACAATGATGGCCTACCAAAAGGCAAAAGGCCTCCTGCGGAGACAGGGGGCTGGGATTTAAAATGTAAAATAAAATATAAATATAGGACAAAACACACATCACGACAAGAGAGACAACACAACACTACATAAAGAGAGACAACACAACACTACATAAAGAGAGACCTAAGACAACAACATAGCAAGGCAGCAACACATGACAACACAGCATGGTAGCAACACAAAATGACAACAACATGGTAGCAACACAACATGGTAGCAGCACAAAACATGGTACAAACATTATTGGGCAACATTACAGTACTCTATTGGCCAACATAATCTTGCCAATATCACATTTTTTCAAAGTTACTGTGAATAAAATCACAAGTCATTATTGTAATAGTACTTTACACTATCAAACATTATGTTTCTATGTTACACTATCAAACGTTATGTTTCTACTTTACACTATCAAACGTTATGTTTCTACTTTACACTATCAAACATTATGTTTCTACTTTACACTATCAAACATTATGTTTCTATGTTACACTATCAAACGTTATGTTTCTACTTTACACTATCAAACATTATGTTTCTACTTTACACTATCAAACATTATGTTTCTACTTTACACTATCAAACATTATGTTTCTACTTTACACTATCAAACGTTATGTTTCTACTTTACACTATCAAACATTATGTTTCTACTTTACACTATCAAACGTTATGTTTCTACTTTACACTATCAAACATTATGTTTCTACGTTACACTATCAAACATTATGTTTCTACTTTACACTATCAAACGTTATGTTTCTACTTTACACTATCAAACGTTATGTTTCTACTTTACACTATCAAACGTTATGTTTCTACTTTACACTATCAAACATTATGTTTCTACTTTACACTATCAAACGTTATGTTTCTACTTTACACTATCAAACGTTATGTTTCTACTTTACACTATCAAACGTTATGTTTCTACTTTACACTATCAAACGTTATGTTTCTACTTTACACTATCAAACGTTATGTTTCTACTTTACACTATCAAACGTTATGTTTCTACTTTACACTATCAAACGTTATGTTTCTACTTTACACTATCAAACGTTATGTTTCTACTTTACACTATCAAACGTTATGTTTCTACTTTACACTATCAAACGTTATGTTTCTACTTTACACTATCAAACGTTATGTTTCTACTTTACACTATCAAACGTTATGTTTCTACTTTACACTATCAAACATTATGTTTCTACTTTACACTATCAAACATAATGTTTCTACTTTACACTATAAAACATTATGTTTCTATGTTACACTATCAAACGTTATGTTTCTACTTTACACTATCAAACATTATGTTTCTACTTTACACTATCAAACATTATGTTTCTACTTTACACTATCAAACATTATGTTTCTACTTTACACTATCAAACATTATGTTTCTACGTTACACTATCAAACATTATGTTTCTACGTTACACTATCAAACGTTATGTTTCTATGTTACACTATCAAACATTATGTTTCTACTTTACACTGTCAAACATTATGTTTCTACTTTACACTATCAAACATTATGTTTCTACTTTACACTATCAAACATTATGTTTCTACTTTACACTATCAAACGTTATGTTTCTACTTTACACTATCAAACGTTATGTTTCTACTTTACACTATCAAACGTTATGTTTCTACTTTACACTATCAAACGTTATGTTTCTACTTTACACTATCAAACGTTATGTTTCCACTATCAAACATTATGTTTCTACGTTACACTATCAAACATTATGTTTCTACTTTACACTATCAAACATAATGTTTCTACTTTACACTATCAAACATAATGTTTCTACGTTACACTATCAAACGTTATGTTTCTACTTTACACTATCAAACGTTATGTTTCTACTTTACACTATCAAACGTTATGTTTCTACGTTACACTATCAAACATTATGTTTCTACTTTACACTATCAAACATAATGTTTCTACGTTACACTATCAAACGTTATGTTTCTACGTTACACTATCAAACATTATGTTTCTACGTTACACTATCAAACATAATGTTTCTACTTTACACTATCAAACATAATGTTTCTACTTTACACTATCAAACATTATGTTTCTACTTTACACTATCAAACGTTATGTTTATACTTTACACTATCAAACGTTATGTTTTTATACTTTACACTATCAAACGTTATGTTTCTACTTTACACTATCAAACATTATGTTTCTACTTTACACTATCAAACATTATGTTTCTACTTTACACTATCAAACGTTATGTTTCTACTTTACACTATCAAACATTATGTTTCTACTTTACACTATCAAACATAATGTTTCTACTTTACACTATCAAACATTATGTTTCTACTTTACACTATCAAACGTTATGTTTCTACTTTACACTATCAAACATTATGTTTCTACGTTACACTATCAAACGTTATGTTTCTACTTTACACTATCAAACATAATGTTTCTACTTTACACTATCAAACATTATGTTTCTACGTTACACTATCAAACGTTATGTTTCTACTTTACACTATCAAACGTTATGTTTCTACTTTACACTATCAAACGTTATGTTTCTACTTTACACTATCAAACGTTATGTTTATACTTTACACTATCAAACGTTATGTTTCTACTTTACACTATCAAACATTATGTTTCTACGTTACACTATCAAACATTATGTTTCTACTTTACACTATCAAACGTTATGTTTCTACTTTACACTATCAAACGTTATGTTTCTACGTTACACTATCAAACGTTATGTTTCTACTTTACACTATCAAACATTATGTTTCTACGTTACACTATCAAACATTATGTTTCTACTTTACACTATCAAACATAATGTTTCTACTTTACACTATCAAACATAATGTTTCTACGTTACACTATCAAACGTTATGTTTCTACTTTACACTATCAAACGTTATGTTTCTACTTTACACTATCAAACGTTATGTTTCTACGTTACACTATCAAACATTATGTTTCTACTTTACACTATCAAACATAATGTTTCTACTTTACACTATCAAACATAATGTTTCTACGTTACACTATCAAACGTTATGTTTCTACGTTACACTATCAAACATTATGTTTCTACGTTAAACTATCAAACATAATGTTTCTACTTTACACTATCAAACATAATGTTTCTACTTTACACTATCAAACATTATGTTTCTACTTTACACTATCAAACGTTATGTTTCTACTTTACACTATCAAACGTTATGTTTCTACTTTACACTATCAAACATTATGTTTCTACTTTACACTATCAAACATAATGTTTCTACTTTACACTATCAAACGTTATGTTTCTACTTTACACTATCAAACATTATGTTTCTACTTTACACTATCAAACATAATGTTTCTACTTTACACTATCAAACATTATGTTTCTACTTTACACTATCAAACGTTATGTTTCTACTTTACACTATCAAACATTATGTTTCTACGTTACACTATCAAACGTTATGTTTCTACTTTACACTATCAAACATTATGTTTCTACTTTACACTATCAAACATAATGTTTCTACTTTACACTATCAAACATTATGTTTCTACGTTACACTATCAAACGTTATGTTTCTACTTTACACTATCAAACGTTATGTTTCTACTTTACACTATCAAACGTTATGTTTCTACTTTACACTATCAAACGTTATGTTTCTACTTTACACTATCAAACGTTATGTTTCTACTTTACACTATCAAACATTATGTTTCTACGTTACACTATCAAACGTTATGTTTCTACTTTACACTATCAAACGTTATGTTTCTACTTTACACTATCAAACATTATGTTTCTACTTTACACTATCAAACATAATGTTTCTACTTTACACTATCAAACATAATGTTTCTACTTTACACTATCAAACGTTATGTTTCTACTTTACACTATCAAACATTATGTTTCTACTTTACAAACATAAATGTTTATTATGTAATTATCAAACGTTACGTTTCTACTTTACACTATCAAACATAATGTTTCTACTTTACACTATCAAACGTTATGTTTCTACTTTACACTATCAAACGTTATGTTTCTACTTTACACTATCAAACGTTACGTTTCTACTTTACACTATCAAACATTATGTTTCTACGTTACACTATCAAACATTATGTTTCTACTTTACACTATCAAACATAATGTTTCTACTTTACACTATCAAACATAATGTTTCTACGTTACACTATCAAACGTTATGTTTCTACTTTACACTATCAAACGTTATGTTTCTACTTTACACTATCAAACGTTATGTTTCTACGTTACACTATCAAACATTATGTTTCTACTTTACACTATCAAACATAATGTTTCTACTTTACACTATCAAACATAATGTTTCTACGTTACACTATCAAACGTTATGTTTCTACGTTACACTATCAAACATTATGTTTCTACGTTACACTATCAAACATAATGTTTCTACTTTACACTATCAAACATAATGTTTCTACTTTACACTATCAAACATTATGTTTCTACGTTACACTATCAAACGTTATGTTTCTATGTTACACTATCAAACATTATGTTTCTACTTTACACTGTCAAACATTATGTTTCTACTTTACACTATCAAACATTATGTTTCTACTTTACACTATCAAACGTTATGTTTCTACTTTACACTATCAAACGTTATGTTTCTACTTTACACTATCAAACGTTATGTTTCTACTTTACACTATCAAACGTTATGTTTCTACTTTACACTATCAAACGTTATGTTTCTACTTTACACTATCAAACGTTATGTTTCTACTTTACACTATCAAACATTATGTTTCTACTTTACACTATCAAACGTTATGTTTCTACTTTACACTATCAAACATTATGTTTCTACTTTACACTATCAAACGTTATGTTTCTACTTTACACTATCAAACGTTATGTTTCTACTTTACACTATCAAACATAATGTTTCTACTTTACACTATCAAACGTTATGTTTCTACTTTACACTATCAAACATTATGTTTCTACTTTACACTATCAAACGTTATGTTTCTACTTTACACTATCAAACGTTATGTTTCTACTTTACACTATCAAACGTTATGTTTCTACTTTACACTATCAAACATAATGTTTCTACTTTACACTATCAAACATTATGTTTCTACTTTACACTATCAAACATTATGTTTCTACTTTACACTATCAAACGTTATGTTTCTACTTTACACTATCAAACATTATGTTTCTACTTTACACTATCAAACGTTATGTTTCTACTTTACACTATCAAACATTATGTTTCTACTTTACACTATCAAACATTATGTTTCTACTTTACACTATCAAACATTATGTTTCTACTTTACACTATCAAACGTTATGTTTCTACTTTACACTATCAAACGTTATGTTTCTACTTTACACTATCAAACATTATGTTTCTACTTTACACTATCAAACATTATGTTTCTACTTTACACTATCAAACATTATGTTTCTACTTTACACTATCAAACATTATGTTTCTACTTTACACTATCAAACGTTATGTTTCTACTTTACACTATCAAACATTATGTTTCTACTTTACACTATCAAACGTTATGTTTCTACTTTACACTATCAAACGTTATGTTTCTACCTTACACTATCAAACATAATGTTTCTACTTTACACTATCAAACGTTATGTTTCTACTTTACACTATCAAACGTTATGTTTCTATGTTACACTATCAAACGTTATGTTTCTATGTTACACTATCAAACATTATGTTTCTACTTTACACTATCAAACGTTATGTTTCTACTTTACACTATCAAACGTTATGTTTCTATGTTACACTATCAAACGTTATGTTTCTATGTTACACTATCAAACGTTATGTTTCTACTTTACACTATCAAACGTTATGTTTCTATGTTACACTATGTTACACTATCAAACATTATGTTTCTATTTTACACTATCAAACGTTATGTTTCTACTTTACACTATCAAACATTATGTTTCTATTTTACACTATCAAACGTTATGTTTCTACTTTACACTATCAAACATTATGTTTCTATTTTACACTATCAAACATTATGTGTCTACTTTACACTATCAAACGTTATGTTTCTATTTTACACTATCAAACGTTATGTTTCTACGTTACACTATCAAACATTATGTTTCTACTTTACACTATCAAACATTATGTTTCTACTTTACACTATCAAACATAATGTTTCTACGTTACACTATCAAACGTTATGTTTCTACTTTACACTATCAACCATTATGTTTCTACGTTACACTATCAAACATTATGTTTCTACTTTACACTATCAAACGTTATGTTTCTACTTTACACTATCAAACGTTATGTTTCTACGTTACACTATCAAACATTATGTTTCTACTTTACACTATCAAACATTATGTTTCTACGTTACACTATCAAACATTATGTTTCTACTTTACACTATCAAACATTATGTTTCTACGTTACACTATCAAACATTATGTTTCTACTTTACACTATCAAACGTTATGTTTCTACTTTACACTATCAAACATTATGTTTCTACTTTACACTATCAAACATTATGTTTCTACTTTACACTATCAAACATAATGTTTCTACTTTACACTATCAAACGTTATGTTTCTACTTTACACTGTCAAACGTTATGTTTCTACTTTACACTGTCAAACATTATGTTTCTACTTTACAAACATAAATGTTTATTATGTAATTATCAAACGTTATGTTTCTACTTTACAAACATAAATGTTTATTATGTAATTATCAAACATTATGTTTCTACTTTACAAACATACATGTTTATGATGTAATTATCAAACGTTATGTTTCTACTTTACAAACAGAAATGTTTATTATGTAATTATCCAACTCTGTTGTAGACAAAACAGTTTGAAACTAAGAACAGTCGGATTAAAGTAATAGTCAAATGTATTTGAACAAATTAAAAGACAATCATATCAAGCATTGCATTGTGAAAAGCAATTTAATTTTATATGAAAATGTATTTCAATGTGAAACATGTATTTCTAAATGAAACACTGATTAAAAGTTTGGTGAAAAAAGTGACTGCATGATTTTGTGTGTGTTGTACTTAGTCAATTGAAAATGTGCTTAGAGTTTTGAAACAACTGTCTTTTGAATGATGTGTTTTGTGTTAAATTTACCCCACAGCTGTGAAAACTGCTCCAATAACCACACAATAATGATTATGTCATCATTTTGACTTAGGCTGTGTTGACCGTGTGCATAATTATTAGGTTACTCGCATGAGACCTATTAAAAGTGTAGACTGAGTTGAATGATTTAACTATGTATGCCTGTAGGTGGGGCACTGTCACCGTGGAATGGCGTTTCTTCAGACGGGTAAAGGCTGGCTGTCGCTGTCAAACTGAGGTCGCTATCGCCTATGGCCTGAGCTGTGGTTCTACGTTTAAGTTCTCAAATGCTACGTGATTTGAACAATTGCCCCCAACCAACTATTGGCAATTTGAGAAATTTACGAGAGAAACAATGAATCAAATGGTATGGATTAATCTGATAGAGAAAGACATAATGTGAGGCCATTTTCTGAAGCACAAATAGTCTACATTATATCTGACCTATATGTGATTATATCAGAGATGATCACTTGGTGAAGGTGGCAGGTGCACATCTGCAAATCTTTAATTATGGAAGTCAACTGTTTTATTCAATAGGATCCAAACGAATATATTTCTTATTCTGAAAAGGGGAGCGGTTGACCCAACCACTCTCGGTTCACTCTCGATTTCCACTGGATATTTTACATGTTAATTGCCTAGAATAGGTCTCGGTTTCTTTATTCATTTTTTCCCCCTCCTTCTTTATATGACTATCGCCCCGGGCTCTGCCGCGGGCGAGCCGCACAGCATCTCTCTTCATTTTAGCACCAGAGTGAAAATGCTAATTATACAGCAACTCGGGTAGGCCGCTTGACATAACTCAACCATCTCACATGTTCTTCTGCGCTGTTCATCAAGACATTGTTTAAAATCATTTAAATCAGTAGTATTGTATTACAACCTAATATACTGCCATTAGTAGACTAGTGCTGACCTGTTATAGTCGTATACCCTCGTTTAATATCTATAATACTGATAGCATAATTTAGGCATTATCATTATCATCAGAATTATTATTTGACACTAATCACTGTCACATAGCGATGATTAAGGGGACAAACGTTGAATTAAAGGATTAGGCACTGTCAACAGTAAGATCACATTGTTCTACTGTTAATCTTTAGTCTTAATAAACTGTGCAGTTGAAACTGGATTGTAGGCAATAATAATCAGTCAAGCGGATAAGGAGTGAGGTAGGCCAGGAGCAGTGGTTTATAATGGTTGGTAGGCTAGGAGCAGTGGTTTATAATGGTTCGTAGGCTAGGAGCAGTGGTTTATAACGGTTGCTAGGCTAGGAGCAGTGGTTTATAATGGTTGGTAGGCTAGGAGCAGCTGTTTATAATGGTTGGTAGGCTAGGAGCAGTGGTTTATAATGGTTGGTAGGCTAGGAGCAGTGGTTTATAATGGTTGGCAGGCTAGGAGCAGTGGTTTATAATGGTTGGTAGGCTAGGAGCAGTGGTTTATAATGGTTGGTAGGCTAGGAGCAGCTGTTTATAATGGTTGGTAGGCTAGGAGCAGTGGTTTATAATGGTTGGTAGGCTAGGAGCAGCTGTTTGTAGGTTGGTAGGCTAGGAGCAGTGGTTTATAATGGTTGGTAGGCTAGGAGCAGCTGTTTATAATGGTTGGTAGGCTAGGAGCAGTGGTTTATAACGGTTGGTAGGCTAGGAGCAGTGGTTTATAACGGTTGGTAGGCTAGGTGCAGCTGTTTGTAGGTTGGTAGGCTAGGAGCAGTGGTTTGTAACGGTTGGTAGGCTAGGAGCAGCTGTTTGTAGGTTGGTAGGCTAGGAGCAGTGGTTTATAACGGTTGGTAGGCTAGGTGCAGCTGTTTATAACGGTTGGTAGGCTAGGAGCAGTGGTTTATAACGGTTGGTAGGCTAGGTGCAGTGGTTTATAATGGTTGGTAGGCTAGGAGCAGCTGTTTATAATGGTTGGTAGGCTAGGAGCAGCTGTTTATAACGGTTGGTAGGCTAGGTGCAGCTGTTTATAACGGTTGGTAGGCTAGGAGCAGTGGTTTATAATGGTTGGTAGGCTAGGAGCAGCTGTTTGTAAGGGTTGGTAGGCTAGGAGCAGCTGTTTATAACGGTTGGTAGGCTAGGAGCAGCTGTTTATAACGGTTGGTAGGCTAGGTGCAGCTGTTTATAACGTTTGGTAGGCTAGGAGCAGTGGTTTATAATGGTTGGTAGGCTAGGAGCAGCTGTTTGTAAGGGTTGGTAGGCTAGGAGCAGTGGTTTATAACGGTTGGTAGGCTAGGAGCAACGGTTTGTAGGTTGGTAGGCTAGGAGCAGCTGTTTGTAAGGGTTGGTAGGCTAGGAGCAGCTGTTTGTAAGGGTTGGTAGGCTAGGAGCAGTGGTTTATAACGGTTGGTAGGCTAGGAGCAACGGTTTGTAGGTTGGTAGGCTAGGAGCAGCTGTTTGTAAGGGTTGGTAGGCTAGGAGCAGCTGTTTATAACGGTTGGTAGGAGCAGCTGTTTATAACGGTTGGTAGGCTAGGTGCAGCTGTTTATAACGGTTGGTAGAGTAGGAGCAGTGGTTTATAACGGTTGGTAGGCTAGGTGCAGTGGTTTAAAACGGTTGGTAGGCTAGGAGCAGTGGTTTATAACGGTTGGTAGGCTAGGTGCAGTGGTTTATAACGGTTGGTAGGCTAGGAGCAGTGGTTTATAATGGTTGGTAGGCTAGGAGCAGTGGTTTGTAACGGTTGGTAGGCTAGGAGCAGTGGTTTATAACGGTTGGTAGGCTAGGAGCAGTGGTTTATAACGGTTGGTAGGCTAGGAGCAGTGGTTTGTAATGGTTGGTAGGCTATGAGCAGTGGTTTATAACGGTTGGTAGGCTAGGAGCAGTGGTTTATAATGGTTGGTAGGCTAGGAGCAGTGGTTTGTAACGGTTGGTAGGCTAGGAGCAGTGGTTTATAACGGTTGGTAGGCTAGGAGCAGTGGTTTATAACGGTTGGTAGACTAGGAGCAGAGGTTTGTAATCTCAACAATCACTTTCCAATCTGCCCTATTACCAAATTCTTCCCCTTTCGCATTTTCATTTTCAATAAATTTATAAAGGCTATGCTCGTTTATTAGATTACATTTTTTTAAAGTAAAATACACATTTAAAGCTTGCTTTTAAATAAAACAGTTCAACTTTTAATTGAAGGCTGATCTGTATTAGGACATCTGGACAGTATGAAAGCTGACACCGACTCAACGTCCCAGCGGTTGCACATATTTCAGAGTTAATTATCCCGATACATGTTTCATTAAAGCCAATTACAATATCTGGAGTTACCTAATCGAACCCTGTTTCCGTAATGAAGGTGCCCCCCTTGACATTAGAACCTTTGAAACAGATATATTTATAACGTTCAGAATGCATTTTAAATTAGCCGATAGTTTATCAGGGTCTATCGCTATGCTTTCTTTGCATTGAAATTGCGATGCCCACAGCACGCTGTTAATTGATGCCTTGTTTATTGTACGGAAACAACCGCATGTCTAACTGGCAAACAACCCCGGTTGTAAAGCACGTGAATTAGGTTCTGTTTTTTTAAACAAGTCTATTTTAAATTAATTTATAATTTCCGGCAACTAATCAAAACAGTAAACCTTTCCTTGACTGATTTTATGACCATGACTATTAGATAGCATTTGTATTTATTATATGAAATATTTTCCTTCGAGCGACACCAAAGCAAGCCTAAATAAGACATGAATGTTCTGAAAATCACATATACATTAAAACAACACAGGTTGTTGGATGTTAACTCTATACACTAATTAGATCACGTGTTACATTCTAAAGGGTCAACAATCTATTGACAAATGTAACGGTTCTGTGACGCGCTGAAGTTTGCCTGGAAATCTACAATCGGGGTGGTGGTCTTTAAAATGACCAAAAGGAGGCGCTCTTCATCAAATTTAGAGCCAAACGAGCAACGAGCAACGCTTCGCATTAAGGTTCCAGATGCTGGATTGCCTTTGACAATTAAACGTTGCCTTCCTTTTTACTGTATATTCAGCAAACCGGGCTATTGTTTTGACTTGTGAACTTCTGTATTGAGATATAAGCCTACACACACACACATGCGAAACAATATGTCGACATTATGAAATATTATTTCGCATGTGTTTTTCTATGTACAGAGCCTTCAGAAAGTTTTCACACGCCTGGATTTTTTACACATTTTGTTGTGTTATAGTCTGAATTTAAAATGGATTACATTTAGATTGTGTGTCACTGGCCTACACACAATACCCCATAATGATAAAGTGGACTTATATTTTTAGAAATTGTTCCAAATGTATTAAAAATAAAAAGCTGAAATGTCTTGAGTCAATAAGTATTCGAGCCCTTTGTCATGGCAACGCCTAAATAAATGTAGGAGTAAAGATGTGCTTAACAAGTCACATGATAATTTGCATGGACAAACTCTGTGTACAATAATAGTGTTTAACATGATTTTTGAATGACTACCTCATCTCTGTACCCTACGCATACAATTATCTGTAAGGTCCCTCAGTTGAGCAGTGAATTTCAAACACAAATTCGACCACAAAGACCAGAGAGGTTTTCCAACGCCTCGCAAAGAAAGGCACCTATTGGTAGATGGGTAAAAAATACAAAATAAACAGATATTGAATAGCCCTTTGAGCATGGTGAAGTTATTAATTACCCTTTGGATGGTGTATCAATACACCCAGTCACTATGACGATGCAGGCCTCCTTAACCCTAACTCAGTTGCCGGAGAGGAAAGAAACTGCTCAGGGATTTCACCATGATGCCAAATGTGACTTTAATACAGTTACAGACTTTAATGGCTGTGGTAGGAGAAAACTAAAAACATTGTGGTTACTCCAAAATACTAACCTAAGTGACAGAGTGAACAGAAGGAAGTATGTATAGAATAAATATGTTCCAAAACCTTCATCCTGTTTGCAATCAGGCACTAAAGTTAAACTGCAAATAATTTGTCAAAGAAATAAACGTCATGTCCTGAATACACCACAAAGCATTATGTTTGGAGCAAATCCAACACAACACATCACTGAGTACCACTCTTCATATTTCAAGCATGGGGGGTGGCTGCATCATGTTATGGGTATGTTTTTTATTGGCAAGGACTAGGGAGTTTTTTGGGGGGATAAAAAGAAACGGAATAGAGCTAAGAACAGGCAGAATCCTAGAGGAAAACCTGGTTCAATCTGCTTTCCACCAGGCACTGGGAGATGAATTCACCTTTCAGAAGGACAATAACCTAAAACACAAGGCGAAATATACACTGGAGTTGCTTACCAAGATGACAGTGAATGTTCCTGAGTGGCCTAGTTACAGTTTTGACTTAAATCGTCTTGAAAATCTATGGCAAGACTTGAAAATCATTGTCTAGCAATGATCAACAACTAACTTGATAGAGCTTAAATAGTTTTTTAAAGACTAATGTGCAAATATTGTACAATCCAGGTGTGAAGCTCTTAGAGACTTACCCAGAAAGACTCACAGCTGTAATTGCTGTCAAATGTGATTCTAACATGCATTGATTCAGGGGGTTGAATACTTATGTAAATGAGATATTTCTGTATTTAATTTTCAATAAATTAGCAAAAAATTCTAAAAACGAGTTTTCACTTTGTCATTATTATTGTGTGTCGATGTGGGTGAGAAAAAAAAATATTTAATCCATTTTGAATTCAGGCTGTAACACAACAAAATGTTGAATAAGTCAAGAGGTATGAATACTTTCAGAGGCCACATTAAGTGCTCGTGATTTTGCCAATACTAATGTTTGATTTGCTGTAATCATTAACAACATTGAATTTAAAACAAGCCACGGGAAAAAGACGCTGTGCTTATAAAGCAGAGGTGACTCTTTGTTTCGGTGTTGAGTTACGAGCGGCATATTTACCGTTATTCAAACAAATTACAAGCATGTTGTTTTGCCATAAATATTAAGCACATTTTATGAGTAAGAAATATGATTTTCGTTTTAAAATAAGATTCCATCTGACATGCACGTTGTTGAGGGACTTGCCTATATATTTTAACTTAATGTGCTATCTAACAGTTAATTATGTCATTTAGTATGTGATGATTAGGGCGTGGAATGATAATCTATGCAACTGAAAACTGTCATAGATGCAGTTGAGTGTTTTTGATGCGCAGTCACTCAGCTCTGACATTTGGTTGATGATGGTGCAGTAGGCCTACTACGAACACACACACACAAACACACACACAAACACACACACACAGTAGAGAGAGCGAGAGAGAGGAAGCTGTAAAAGTGAAATATAGGAAAGTGCTGAATTTCGATATTTGTCTGAAGTGAAAGAGGACTCTTTCAACTATATCTGAAAATATTTTATATATGGATGATTCAACTGCATCTAAAAAGAAGTTTCCTTTATGTTATACCACGTTTCTAAAAGCCACACAAAGCTTTCAAGTTCATTTGTGCTCTAACGTGAAAGCAGGACCCCTATATTACCCAACCTGCCATCAATCACAAGCTGACATGCATATTATGTCTGCAGAGAAATGAACATTTATGGGATAAAAGATTAGCCTAACTAATGTCTCAGTTTGAGACAGTCCTGTGTTCAATATTTTTGCATTGTCAATTAGTCTCTTATTTTATTTCATGTCCATGTCATGCCAATAAAACTCCCTGTCGCTACTTATTGTGAGCTTCCGCATCCCAGGCTGGCTTTAAGAAATATGTGGACTATCTAGCAAAGTAATGAAACCATGTCCTGTTGAAAACAATAATATAATCACGTATTGTTGGATATTTTTTCTTCTAGCTATGTTCCCTCACTCAGTGAAGTCTGTTCGTTTTTCTGCTGCCACAGCATCGGGCTATAAAGCCTACTGTACAGTCAGTAACACCACACACACGCTGCTTTAGCGATCGAAGATAAAAACAGGAAAACCTTGGTATATTTAGTCTTTCTCTCTCTGTGCTTTGGTATGATGTTGCGACTGGAGGAGAGGAGAGGACAGCTGGGCTATGGCCATCTCACCGACTTTGCCTTGACATCTGGGAAACCCACTGGTGTGTGGCACGCGAATCGGTTGATGTCGCTATTTAAATGCAAATTTGTGGGGGATCATTGAAGCCTCACCCCGTAAATTCACACAAAAGGAACACTTCACACACAATAAGGAGGAGGGTCGTTTTCTTCCGGAGGTCTTGGCAACACCAAGCAAATCTTATTCAAACCAACACACCTCCTGCATGACTAACATTGTGTTTTTTGTTGTTGTCTAGCGTTCACCATTAGCACACTTCTCCAAATGAGATATAACATTAGCGATCTTTTACAACTAAATCCACACACAAGGTCGTTATGATTAGAGCAGCATGGGCTACACGCACAGTTAACGTTGAATACAAAATATACACAAGCTTTTTAGTGACTTTATATTAGAATATAATATACGTTTTGTTATTAATATTATTATTATTATTATCATTATTATCATTATTATTATTATCATTATTATTAGTATCATTATTATTAGTATTATTATTGTTTATCTTGACTTATTATGCTATTGCTTTGTTATGAGTTTTTATTGCTAAAGAATAATCTATCCGTGCATCAACGTCATGACTTGTTGAGATGTCGCTGCGTGTGTTGCTGATGTCTAAACACACCACAGAATAAGCACGTGCGAGAAGCACTCATATGTCAAATTGAGACATGATCATAAATTAAAATATGCACTTATATGTCCATCAACGTCCCGTTTTTTTTCCCAGTTTTTTTTTCTCGTCCTAAGCACCTTGATTAATTTCCGTCTGTCTGACGGAAGCAGTTAGAGAGGAAGTCAAAGTTAAAACTTGGTGGAAATGAAAGAGCGCATTTAGCACGCGCACAGATGATCCTAGAGAATGAGCTGAAATAGATTCAGGCTCAGCGCCTGTTGTGGCAGCAGCTGATTCTCTATTCCTGTCCAGATGGCTCCCAACACAGATTTGCATTCATTTTCGCCTAATATCGTCCAAAATAGAGGAGCAGCTGCATTTGTTGTCAAATAAGGTTTAAAACTCATTTTTTTTATGACGCGGTCGTTACCTACGTGATGGGGTTGTCGAACTGTCCTACAACCTCTTTCTCGCCAGTCAACAGTATCCGTTTGAACAGCATCTGTCCTAAAAAACGTACTTTGGTCATCAGATTTAAGGCCCTTTGGTGTATAATCGGCATTAAACATACAGTAGGCTATCATTAGGCTGCTTGGTGCAATATGTAATTTCCAAGACAGAATTATACTGAGATAAAAAAAAATACTTAATTTATGACCAATTGAAATAACATATTTAGAGAAAAAAAACGAAAAAGTCAAGTGCACTCTATTTCAACGTTATAACATTTTACTTGCAACGCTGCAAACACGGCATTGGTGACATTGTTCTACGGCACATCAATTTATCGAGCAAATAATAATTTATAAGCAATTTGCATATGAACCCATTAAAATGAACACTTAGTACAATATTACCGGGTTGACCCAATAAATTGTAAATTAATAAATTGTAAATTGTCTAGAAATAGAGTAGCCTAACGATATTATCCTAAAATAGTAATAAAATGCAGTTTTATTATACTTACGTATTTAATTAGGACGTGCAGGACCGGGAAAGGAATGGATTTAGACGACGCAAGAACAACAGCCCGCTTTGATAATTCACTTATCTTTGGCAATAGTCATTAACCCCCAACCCCAGCAAAATGCTGTGTAAAACACATCTCTCTTCCTTTCCACGTACACCCATCCCACCCCTTTAGTGCACGGGGCTGTGGTGTCCCCTGATAACCCAAATAGGACTTCACTTTTCTTTTTTTGCCGATTAATTAAAATGTAAAAAATATATAGCTTAAAAAAAGGTCTACCACTTGGCAACAAGAAAGCATTTCCCTGAAGGAGAAATACCTATTACCGTCATATATTATTGTAGGCTATTTAAGAGTGTGTCTTTATTATGATAAAATACAGGTCTGTTCTTCAGAAGAGAGAGGTTGGACACCGTGCATCCCCTGAGTCCATTCACTGAATAGAATGATGTACACCCACATTAAACTAAATCAACTATCGTAGTGAACATCCATGTATAGCACACATACATACAGCCTGTGCATTGCATTTAGGCTAACACATTGCAATTGATGCCCGTCTGTTTATAAACTTCATGACAGACATGAAGAATGGCACATTGAATCGATAAGAGTCCTTACCATGCAAATGGTAGTAGTCTGGGATACAGCCATCTGACGCATTTCCCTTTATATAGATAGTAATACCTAGGCTACTGTCTGCAGCAGAGTTATTTTAGTTTGCCGTGAGAGACGCGTTATATTCCATCACTTGTAACATGGCTGCATTATAATAGCATTGATTAACTTTGACTATATATGCACTGGCGACCTTCTCTATAAAACATGCCAATTTAGATTTGGAAAAGCCTTAACAAATAGTAATAGTGAAATATATCCTATTGACATTGTATCTAGTTTTGACCAAATGGATTAGAAAGTCCTTTATGCTCCTATAGACATGTTATGCGCTTCCCTCAGACTTTTAGTCGATATTTACTCATTAATTGCTGAGAACATGACATAACAGCCTACCTGGGTAAAGTATTTAGTGACAATTCCGCTCCCTTCCCTACAATATGTTGTATCGGCTGGACTCTTGTCCTTTAGGATTTCATGTTTAGTGAATATTAACGTCACAGGATGTGAATTTGAGGGGGGAAATCTCTACATTTGATGGAGGAGAAAGTGGAGCTTGCCTTGCTAGAGCTCTCGGGTTTCAGCCAGGCAGCTATTGCATGTAGGACTCTCCAGAATGAAGCTCGTTCAGGGACAGGACGTGTCACTGTTCCATATATGGTCGAAGCCCCGCCCACCAGCGCGTCATATTCTGACAGCGCGCATCCCGTGGGTTTAGAGTTTTGGCTCCCGGGAAAGGTTCCACTCCTCCGGGATAGAGGGTTGAGTTTTGTATGCTTCCATCCCATTCTGCAAGACGCTAAAGGCCTCTCATCAACCTCTCCCGTGTCCAGGAACACCTCCATAGTAATCATTTCGTTTATTTTGCCTTTTGGAGCTGGAGCGCATTGCCAGAAGTGGTCGATTCAACTGATGCTTTAAAAAAAAAATGCTTGTTGTATGATGACTCCAGCTTGAGGAGCCATCACCAAAAACAAAAAGTTTTCTTCAAACGCATTTCGAATAAAAACTTGAATAAAACAGAAGCAACTACAACCATATCCTGCTATTTGAACGACTTCTTCAACGACTAGGATCACGTTCCAAACCAGCTACCGAGATAGACTACAGTAACCCAGTCTGTAAATTGTTCATGTCGTGCCAACACAGGACGGGCTCAAGGAGACAGGACTTGTGAACTCAACTGGGACTTTTATTTCGTTCTTACACGTTTTATAACTACAACAAAACTTATTTGACTGTTATTTTGTCAACCACCGAGAAGGAAAGATTGCTCTTCAACAACTACCTTCCTATTATTCTCATTTGGCCGGAGCGGGTTTGTACGAAACGGCTTTAATGTTTGGAATTCAGGAAAATATAGGCTTACCTAGAGGAGGGACGACTATGAAAGAGGAACCGCTCGGCAGCGGGATGAACTCGGTCCGCTCGTGGATGCACACATCTGGGGTAGTGGATGCGAACACAGCCGCCCAAAGGTACGTTTTGCCAAACATCCAATTTTTTAATGCATTTCTCAGATTGCCCCTAAATCCCCATATTGCCATGTATCAATTACAATCTCCCTGTGCGCCTCTTCTCTTCGGCTCTTTCTCCAACGCTCATTACATCATATTACTGTTAAAGTGACAAATCAAGAAATCTCTTGTCTCTAAAAAAACGTGCCTTTCGCCATCACCCAATGTTTTCATCTGATGCTAGCTCCATCTCCAGTGTATCTCTCCATCTAACCGAGGTGCTCCTCTCTCTTCTCCTCGCAGCGGTGTGGGTTTGGCTCGGGCACACTACGAGAAGCAACCGCCGTCCAACCTCAGAAAATCCAACTTTTTCCACTTCGTTCTTGCGCTGTATGACAGGCAAGGGCAGCCCGTGGAGATCGAACGGACAGCTTATGTGGACTTTGTGGAGAAGGACAAAGTAAGCGCCATTTCTTTGGAATATCGTCCCATTTTACTCAAATATATTTTTTATTTTCACCTACACAGTTCATCATTTTGGTGGTAAAGGCAGGAACACGTCATAGACGGTGGAGGAGACACGTGCAGTTATGTGGATTTTCTAAATGACTTCGAATGTCACAAAATTATTTTATAAATTTTTTATTTTTTTATTTTTACTCTACATAGATAGATATCCCCCCCCCCACACACGCACACATTTCCCCATCACTTGACCCCTTCATAATAGTCTATTTTGTGACCTCAAAATTACCACATCAAGACAAAATATCATCAAAACACAGTAAATGTATGTGACACTGATTCAATGCTCATTATTTTCAGGAACCAAACAATGAAAAAACTAACAATGGGATACACTACAAACTACAGTTATTGTACAGCAACGGTAAGTGGTATAGCTGCTGATAATGGAAAACTGTGTCTGATTATTACGAAGGGAATAAGTACAAATCACGGATGCATGCTTGGAAATGGATTCCGTCAGAGAACGTTGTGTGGTGGTAGTTAGTCTGATATTGGGTTACATTTTTAAAGTGGTAAATTGGCCTACAGTGTCGGTGTCAGCTAGCATCGTCTATGGTTTATCCACGCTCAGTTAGCGATGCGTGGGAATCAGATATTAATCCCACGTTTTAACCTGACGCTGACCAGATGATGATCATGAAAATGTATTAACACGATACATGTTTTATATATAAAAAAAATAAAACGTGTTTTATTATATTCATTTTATGTCAGTAAAAATTGTAAGATATTTTCTAAAATATAATGTGTAAGCAAAATCACAGTGTAAATGACAAGATACTTAAAAAAATATATATACTTTATTCACAGGTGTCAGAACAGAACAGGATCTTTTCGTACGATTAATCGATTCCATGACAAAACAGGTAAGAATTTTTTTAAATAAATATATATAATTATCTGCGATGCCAAATTGTATGCTTATGGTGCTTGATATATAACGCGTGTTGTGGAAACGTGCGTGGTTTTCCAATTGACCCTATTACAGAAGATATATGCGTCAATGATGAGCCTGTAAGTTATTAGGCCATGTGTGGTAGCGTTTTTTTTAATCGTTTATATTTCACTATAAATCAGCTCGCTCTCGGGTTGGAGCCATTGTGTTGTTGTTATTGTTTTATTTTATACAACTTTTGTGAATCGGCTATAGACATGGACAGTTGTAGATATCCGATATCTATTTAATTACAATAATAACCTTTAGTGGCCTCTGTTTAATTCGGGTTGTAAGCTCCAGGGGTCTCCCGTATACCCGTGCAAGATCCCCCTAATGTTTATTTAATATGCAGCCTATGCTAAAGCGTTTAATGGGGTCTATTTAATTTACCTTTTAAAAAAAAAAAATCGTGATTATACTTGACATGAGATATTACATATATTTTTTGGGAGAATGCTATAAAATATTTTGCTGATATTACGGTTACTGAAATTAATTGGTTTGTAGGTCTTACCGTGCTTTGTGTATTGGCTCGTGAGCGCATTTTTAGTAAATTAACCCCTAATTTTGCTTATGTGCTAATAGATGGGATGTCGTAGCCATCAACAAACATAGGTCTTATCTGCTGTGTGGTAATTGTGCGTTGACAGTCCATCAGTTCAGAAATGTTCAAATAAATATTTATTGTGACAAACAGACGAGACTATTATTGCTAAAAAGAAAGTCTCGGTTCAATAACAAGAGCCTCTTTTTTTAGTATGAGAGGACACTTGAGTGGACAATGTGGCGCGTTTCCTCAACCTGAATGTTTTCGGAAATCACTCTCGGCTAGCATGGGCTTATTGTTAAGTGCACTCCGCCAAGTTCACCGAATAGCCTCTAGCTTCAGTGTCTCGGGTTAAACAGCATTATTATTACCGGTTTGTTTATTCATATTTTGTCACCTCTTATTATATATATATATAGGAAATATAGTCTGGATGTTAGATTCGCCCCACTCCTCGTTGCCTGTACTTCTGTAGCCTATAGGGCTGTCTATGATCAGAGAGTCAATGACGCTGAACCGTCAGTTTATGGATTTCTGTTTCTTCAGCCGAGACACGGGAAATAAATCACATGATGATAACTGCAATACTCCCCAAATCCCTCACATATAGATGTAGTAGCCGAGGCTATGTGGTACCCCTCTCACCTCCAATGGAACAGAGCTGTTCGATGTGTTTCCAACTATTACCAGAAGCCCCCAAAAAACTATTAAAAAATCCCTATCTCATTTTGCTGTGAAATATTTGATGTAGTGATTTTTGTATTCACCCGCTTATGTCCCCTCTTGCAGCGTTGTTATTCATTGTAAATACAATTGTGATAAAGCCCTATAGTGTGTCATGCGTTTTACTTAATTGCTAATTATAAAGAGTTTATCTTTGATTAAAAGCACCGCTTCTTTGGTTTTACATTCATCCAAGATGTAACGGCGGTACGCGCGGGATAGGCAGGCTGCTGTAGCCGTGCATCACAGACCCGGGGCAGAACGAGGGGAGGGAGAGAGAGAGACAGAGAGCAGAAAGAACTAAGGCCGAGCGCACCTACAGCTCCGCGCCATCTGTTAAAGCCAATGCTCAAAAATTACTCAACCGAACCCCCTCCGAAACCGCTTTTTTTTTATCCGAGAAAAATCATTGTTAGCGGCTCAAAATAAACAACAGATTGCCCATTAGCTCTACCCCCCCATCCCCCCAAATATCTGTAGATTAGAATGGCGCTGATGTATACGGAAATGAGTATTATTTACATCGCCCATCTGCAGCTGAGAACCCACGTGTGGTTGGTATTATCCTGGGATAATGAATAATATATATAAAAACAACATATACACATATTAACATATTTGACATTTTTGTTGTGGTCTAGCAAATCAATTAGGCTATTTATTTACATTACAATATATATAAATATATATTTTTAAAGATATTAATTGTTTGGAAATGATCTACGAGAAATGAATTTATATTTTCAATTTACAATATAACCTATAAATCATAAACTATACAATTGCTGTATGTCGACCTATGTGTCAATATTAGTAGGCCTATATATACTTGATGAATTAATAATCAGTAAAATAATGAATTGATCAATTTATGAATTGAATGTTATTGTGGTGTAGGTTAAAGCCTTATATATTCTATAGCCCACAGAGAACGGCAAATGTGCAACGTGTTATCCAGTTCGATATTTGAATCGTCTGCTTCTGATGTATTTCTCGCTTTGATTCCAAGGCTATTATCTATGAAGGCCAAGACAAAAACCCAGAGATGTGCCGAGTGCTTCTCACACACGAAATCATGTGCAGGTAAGAGCTTGTCACGGCGATTAACTACATTTCAACGTCCTTTTAATATATGCTTGTTTTTTTGTGTTTTTTTTAATATATTTCTTTGCTTTGTTATTAAAATGCTGATTCGGAGTTTTTGAGGATAGTCCTTAGTAGATGTATTAACCCATCAACCTCAATCTCTTGTTGCAATGAAAACACGTCGATCCATATCGGCAGACTCATAGCCAATTTTACATAGGCTGCCTATTCTCAGACATAATATTATGCGAAATAGAATATTATATCTGGGGAGGTTGCATTCAATGACCATTAGGAATTACAGGCCAGAATCCCTGTATCGATTTGGCCTACTATAGTTGGGCTTGATTGGTCAACTGACAACAGACACAAAACAGAGATGAGGTCACTGATGACGGTACATTCCTGTGTTCTGTCAACGGGCGTTCCTTTTGACTCGCGCCGGAATAAAAACAGAAATGGACCTTTGATAATCTTGCCCCCCCCCGGTAGATAAAGTCACTGCTCTTATGAAGTTGGGTCGAATCCCTGTTTGTCATGAGCTGACCCACACAGTAGCCCACACAGCAGGCGTCATCCTGCTCCAAGAGGGCCGAACTACACCTCACCACCACGCCATAATGTACAAAAGCAAATGTTTTCCCTTTAGATGACGGTTTGCATATCAATGAATGTTTCAGAGGTGTGTGTGTGTGTGTGTGTGTGTGTGTGTGTGTGTGTGTGTGTGTGTGTGTGTGTGTGTGTGTGTGTGTGTGTGTGTGTGTGTGTGTGTGTGTGTGTGTGTGTGTGTGTACACACACTGCTTGTAGTAAAGGCCGTCTCCGTTGAAAACACAGATGTGGCTCGGAGCTCTAGAAGTGGAGGACTGTTAGACTTTGTTTATTCACTTTAACTCTCAGCAGCTTTAAAGAGCTTCACACACTCCTCACACCATATGGTGTTCACTTAGCTCATCTGGACATGTAACCATCATACAACTAGGATTCAAAAATTAAATAAAAAGTGGAGAATGAAGCATAACATTTTGGTATAATTTCAACATGACTGTACCACACAGTATTGGGTCCGGTCCTATCCCCATCGGTAGCTACGGCTAGACCCCAGCACCATAACCAGCACCACCGTCTTAACCGAGACAATGCTACTTCAGTGAAAGATTGATGCAGGGGGCTGCGTGGCTTCCGAGGCGTTCTAGTGAATATCTGGCCTATCACAGAGAGGCTGGTTTGAAGATGTCCGCCTGCATCCTCTCCAGAATTAACAGCTTGACAATTAGAGGGAAACAAAAAGCTGAAGCTGGTGGAAAGACGATTCCCCAGCCTCCTGGCATCTTCTGTTCTCAGTTCAGCGCTAGAGACAAACACCACAAAACATGTCGTCTCCCTGAGACTAGCAAACGTGCAGCAGCAGTGCTCGGCAATGCTAGGGGTACGTCCCAAACGGCACCCTATTCCCTACGTAGTGCACTACATTTGACCAGAGGTCTATGGGAATAGGGTTCCATTCGGGACACGGACGAGGAGATGTTTACCCGTTTACCCGGCGTGGCGAGACTGACTAGGTTCCATACCAATCAACAGACAGACAGCTAGCGCCAGGCATACAGGCACAGCTCAGCAACAATCATTATCTAAACACTGTCATGCTTAGATAAATATACAATTAAAGAATTAAAAGAAAATGTTACTAAGTAACAATTAAACATGCGAAGATCCACACTGTGTCAACCTCTTTGGCTGCAGTTTACACATGCAGCCCAAATCTGATTTTTTTTGTTGTTGAACCAATCAGATCTGGATCTTTTGCCTATAAAAGGGGCAACAGATCAGAATTGTTCTGCCTGTGTGAACCTGACTTGATAACATCATCATTTCCTCCTCTCTAGTCGGTGTTGTGATAAGAAGAGTTGTGGCAACAGGAACGAGACTCCTTCAGACCCCGTTATCATCGACAGGTAAGAAACAGATCGCTGTTTGGTACACTTCTTTTCTCTATTCTGGTGTAGTCGTGTGGCGTGTGGCGTGTGGCGTGTGTATGTGCGGAGTGTGATGGTCATGGTTGTTGTAGTCATTCTGGGACTGTTGTTGTAGTCCTTCTTGGTATTCTGTGGTGCCCAACTTCTGTCTCTCTCTCGCTGTCTCTCTGCATTGTGCTGTCTCTGTGTTTGTTGTTCTCCTGCGTTGTTGCACAGGTGGGTTGACTTGGAAACCTGGAAGTCTCTGTGGGGATTGGGTAATTGCTAGCGAGTTGTCAGGGGAAACAGTTTCCTCTGGCCTTTCCTCTCTCTGTGCTCTGCCCTGCTGTGAGGGAGTCAGTTGTTTACACCTGGAGTGTGTTTGGCTTTACATTCAGACATGTATCATTGAGTGGCTGCCTCCTAATTTGCGAACAAGTGTTGTTATTCAGTACTCTGTCATTTATTCCGCTATACTGTATATCTATGTGAATCTGAGTGCTTGGCTGCCTTCCTAAATGGGCCCACTGTCCAGGAGAGCTTGATATCACGTTAGATGTATTGTTACTGCTACTGGGCTGAGCACCGTTTTCTCAGTCGTAGTTCATTGGATGTGAACAAGTATGTTGAGAGAAGTAAAAAATTATGAGTTAAACCAGGGTGAGATATGAAGAAACCAGGAGAAGGAAAGACGATAAGTTAAACCAGGGTGAGATATGGAGAAACCAGGAGAAGGAAAGACGATAAGTTAAACCAGGGTGAGATATGGAGAAACCAGGAGAAGGAAAGACGATAAGTTAAACCAGGGTGAGATATGGAGAAACCAGGAGAAGGAAAGACGATAAGTTAAACCAGGGTGAGATATGGAGAAACCAGGAGAAGGAAAGACGATGAGTTAAACCAGGGTGAGATATGGAGAAACCAGGAGAAGGAAAGACGATAAGTTAAACCAGGGTGAGATATGGAGAAACCAGGAGAAGGAAAGACGATAAGTTAAACCAGGGTGAGATATGGAGAAACCAGGAGAAGGAAAGACGATGAGTTAAACCAGGGTGAGATATGAAGAAACCAGGAGAAGGAAAGACGATAAGTTACACCAGGGTGAGATATGGGCCACCAGTGGATAGCAATGCTAATGTTTGAGTTGTTAGAATAGCTGTTTGCTTAGCGGAGAGTATTTGGCATCTGACACAGGGAACATCTCTCTTATTAGTAATCAAATATGGACGGCCAGTTGCTGCCTTCACTCAGTCAGTCAGAGAGTCTGTGTGTCAACCAGTGAAACATAGAGCTCACAGACGACTCACATTCTGGGACTGGAGCAACTCTGGCACAATGTAGGAATGTCTATGGATTCACAATCACGTGTATGATTGCATTTAGGGGATTTATGCATTCATTTTACGCTTTTACACATTATTGTATTATGACTGTATATGTATTTATGTATGTGTGTATTATGACTCTAAATGTATGTAGGTTATTTTGTTGTTACTTAGAAACATATAACATTTTATTAATGGAATGTTGTTTTGTGGAAATAGGTAGAGGTAAACTGATGCTTTTCAGAACTACTTCAGTTGTACAAATCCATACACGTGTTTCCACGTTGCCTCCTATTGGTTGAGAAACGGACATCATTATTTGACGGCGGAATGACAGCGTGTGTGATGTGATGTGTGCGTGTGTGCGTGAGTGTGAGTGTGTGTGTGTGTAATGTCATCTGTCCAGTATTAATAATAACATGTTAACAGGGTATATTTGACTAGTTCTGTGCTTAGCACTGTTATCACTCTGCAATGTTGTTGCTTCATTTTATTAGTATTTTATTATTGTTTTATTAGTATTTTGTTAGTATTTTGTTAGTATTTTGTTAGTATCTTATTAGTATTTTATTAGTATTTTATTAGTATTTTATTAGTATTTTATTAGTATCTTATTAGTATCTTATTAGTATTTTATTAGTATCTTATTAGTATTTTATTAGTATTTTGTTAGTATTGTTTAACTATGTTGAACTTGTGTCTGTGGTGCTGACTGAGAGGGAAGTGACGACGTTGCAGACTGAGTCCAAATAATCCATAGAACTGCTACACAACAGATGAGATCTGAGCCGTAATTCAATCACAGGTTAAAAAGAGAGAAGAAAACACTGTGTCTCACATAACCTCGAGACGGCGCTCTGTAAGTCTCACAGCGAGCCGGTTTGTTATGGTGTGAAGCAGTGGAAACGTGTAGCTTAGCCGGTCCCCTCCCTGTCCCTCTCCCTTGCCTGCTATGATCCCTGGGAAGGCAGAGGAAACATGAGGTCTTGTCACTTGTCGTGCCGGTGATATTGTGTATTCGGGGCTTCAAAGTCAGGCGAGCACTTTTAAAACAGGGCGTCTCTGACACAGTGAGCGCTAGTTGCTCTTCCCATAAACTGCTTGACTTTGTATTGTGACTTAAACACAGTTAAAAAGGGATCCAGTGTCTCCGCACTTTGTGCTTCAATCTCACCCAACAATGTGAGTGTAACAGAAGTCCAATAGGAACATTGGACAGAGAAGGAGGGGGGGGGGGAGAGTGGATGGAATCCCATGACTGAGACAAGAGAAGCAAAACATGAGGATACTGTAGCGGAAGTTCAAACAAGCGGATTAAAAAGCTTCACATTTTCATTGTGATGTGTGTGAATGGGTCTGGGGTGTGGGTTTCATAGAGGAGGGAGTAGATCCGTCCTGTGGAATCACTAAAGCAGATGGATGTCATTAGGCTCTGCTATTGTCTGTAGACGGACTACCCCGAGCCCGTGGTTTTATCCTATAGCCCTGTGTACATCCATCCAGACAGAAATCACTGCAACGCTAGTCATCGGTGACTGCAGAGCTCATGTACTGTATATAAAGATCACAAGAGATGAGGAGAAGAGCAGCTCCGTCCATTATGCTCTTGTCTCTGTATGTTTTGTTCTTCTTGCTGTAGCTATGGACATTTAAACGTGTATGAAACGTTTTTATTTTAATTAAAAAAATTAATAATTGTCTATCAGGTTTTATTGTTATTGATGTTTCTTATGTTCTGTGTCGAATGGTTTCTTGGAAATGTAGGTTTTGTGTGTACATGGACAGAGTGTCCAACTGGGTGAAACTGAAAGGACGGAATGTTGAGGCTGACAAGGGAAGTCCGATTACGTTACTATCAAAACATCTAACTGCAGAGTTCTATAGAGAGAGAGAGAGAGAGAGAGAGAGAGAGAGAGAGAGAGAGAGAGAGAGAGAGAGAGAGAGAGAGAGAGAGAGAGAGAGAGAGAGAGAGAGAGAGAGAGAGAGAGAGAGAGAGAGAGAGAGAGAGAGAGAGAGAGAGAGAGAGAGAGAGAGAGAGAGAGAGAGAGAGAGAGAGAGAGAGAGTAGA